>NW_007746590.1:0-1307 GCF_000696425.1 Galeopterus variegatus | reverse complement strand
TGCAGTAAAACCATGGAATATGTTTGCTTGTTTTACTGCTTGCCAGGAGAATAATCTCTGCTGGTTGTGTGCTTCCTCTGTGCTTAATCTGGTATCATAAATAACCTCATATGTAGTCTGCTACCATTTCACAGACTGTTCCACTCTTGCACTCCTGATATACTTTACAAAAGAATGGCGATTATATAGATTTCTCAGTGGAACTTCGTAGAAAGGAAATTGTACAAAGAATCTAGGATTCAGTCGAGAACCTAGACCGAGGAATCATAACTTTTAAAATTCCCTCTTCTGGGTTTGGCTTTAAGTAAAATAAGTAAAACTTAACCACTGAATGTCAAGTTATTTCAAAACCAAGAGATAGCGATACTGAGAAATTAAGTTTTTTATTTTTTATTATTTGGGTCTTTGTGGGGCAAAATATGAAGAGTTCATTTATGAAGGCAAAATTCTCATGGTATTTTAACTGGCTGCACACAACATTCTTTGAAGAAGCTGTGGATTCTTGCCTAAAATCAGCTTTAGTTTGAATATTGGTGAATAAATCTAAGACTTCTCAGTGGACTTAGAAGCAACACAGTTAAGTAAAAGGCAATGGGTTAGATAAAAAATCTCTAAATTTGGCTAATATAATATCACGAATTTAAAGATTTTAGTGTGGAATAGGGAGGTAAAGTCATTTCAGAATAATTTCAAACAGAAAAGGAGATTTTCCTATAAACTAAACATTTCAAAAAAAATGAGAAAATTAATTTTCTTTGGATGAAAAAGTTTATCATAAATTGTTTTATAGTGATCTTTTACTACTTAATTCTTGCATTCTCACATAAGAAAAAAAAGTCTTTTGTCAAGACATAAATCCTTTTTTAAGAATGCAATTGGACCATCCTTACGTAATCCTGGTACAAATACTAATTTACAAATCTATAAACCTATAACAGGTATTATGTAAATAATCAGGCATTTATTTAACATGTAGGAATATTAATATTGGGCATATAAGTAGTAGATTTCCAAAGGAACTCAAAAAATAATGCTGTATTCATTATTTATTTTAGTTCTATCTGTTAATTTTTATCTTGTGTTTAACAGGAAGAATTAAAATACCTTAATAATGAGGAGATGTTTCCCATTTGGAGGTTGTTTTATTCAGAAGTAACAATTTCACCTTTGTAAATTTTAGAAGTTAAGAACTTAGTTTTGGAAAGAGTTAAACTACTGCCTGATTCTACGAAAATTTAATGCAGAGATCTTCCCAACATACAAACAAGTAGACATCCAAATTCTACTCAAATAATTTTAGTAAGTAA
>NW_007746589.1:3790-13264 GCF_000696425.1 Galeopterus variegatus | reverse complement strand
GATGGGCCATAATAATCATATACATTGTATATTGACAAAATAAAAATTTAAAAAATAAAAATAAAAATAAAAAAAAAATAAAAAATCTACAGATATATTAGACTACTAAATAGATAAGAAAGCTATTTCTGATTTTTAAAAGAATCTCCAGAAGAAATTATATAATAAACCTCAGTGTATTTAGACACATGCAATATATCTTCCATGCATCAAAGGCACTGTGAAAAAGTAAAGATCAAATGACAAACTAAGAAAAATATTTACAACATTTATGACAGAATAATAGTTAATAGGGAGATAATTGATATGTCACATGAATCTTGAGAAAAAGCATTAAAAACAAAATAAAATAGGAAAAAGGTGTGAATGGATATTTTAAGGGAAATCGAAATACTGATAATTACTAAACATGAATGTGATGTGTGATCTTGAATTAGATCCAGGACTAGAGAAAAATTTTCTAAGGAGCAGTACTGTGACAAATAGTGAAATCTGAACATGAACTGTATATGTATTAATAGCATTTACTCAACATTAAATTTTATAATTTTTGCAATTTTATGTGATTATGTAAGAAAATATCTCAGAAAACAAACATGGAAGTATTCACAGGTAAAGGAGTGTGATGTATGCAACTTACTTTCAAATAGTTGAGAAAAAAATCATGTATATGTACACAAGCAGTCTTCAAAAAGTTCATGGAAAGATCTGTATTATCTTTCAATTACATTTTTCCACAAGCTTTTTGATGGACCCTTGTACATACATGTGTGTATGTTGTTTACACGTGTACATATGTAGAGACAGGAAAAAGGGAGACAAGGAGAGAATAATAAAGAAAATGTGGCAAATATTAACAATTAGTGAATCTGGCTGAAGGGTATGTAGAATTGCCAGGTAAAATTCCAGATGCCCAGTTAAATTATAATTTCAGATAACCAACACATAATTTTTAGTATAAGCATTTTCCAAATATTGCATGAGACATACTCAATACTAAAAAATTATTTGTTGTTTATCTGAATCCCTCATTTAATTGAGGTCTCTCTCTCTTTCTCTATTTTATTTTTTTGCTAATCCTGACAGCCCTACCTACTACCATTAATTTAGATGGTGGCTTTGTCTTTGTAAATATAAAATGTTAGTTGGTGTGATAATCTGTGTAATATCCTTACATATCCTCTGGTGTTTAAAATTATTTTAAAATAAAAAAGTTATTATAACCTGAGGCCTTAAGTTTCAAATTCCTGTGAACTAATTTATATGTCTTAGAGGGTGAGGGATGGGAATGAATGGGGCAAAATTTTTTAGGTTTCCCAAAATAAGATATATTTGCATATTGCTTTACAAATCAAGTAATCATATTAGATAATAATTACTATATCTATTCTACTGAGAGTCAAAAAGCCTAATTAATTTGTCTACAGTATTGCAGCTTATGAAGATCCCTATAGTATATCATCAAAGTTAATATTATCAATATAACACATCAGATATCAAATATATTTCCATGGGTTGATTTTTTTCACTCACTCCTTTGCCCATTAATATAATCTACAGAAAATTATTAAAATCTTATTGTGTCAATTAATAAATATTAAATATTAAAGCTACTTTTCATGTTAAAGTGAGTTTCTAAACATGAAACTATAAAAATTAAAAGAATTTTTAACCTAAATTCATTGGAATTAGGTTCATTAATTCTATATAAACAGAATATAAACTAAGCAAAATTCCAAATAAAAATGTTCACAACTGCTTGTCACAGGCCAGTTAAATTAATACTAAATAAAATTTTAATAAGAATAGAATATCGAGAATTTATTTACATAAACTATATTTAAGTAGTAATTAATATGGACATCTCATTATTTATAAAATTTGTTAAATAATCATTTTGTTTTCAGAGAATATACCACCTGCTGCTTCAACCTTTAAATGCTCATTTATAACTCTAAAATGCAGGCATTTGCCTGTGGTGAGTAACCCAATCTGCTAATTACCACCATTAATTTAGACGGTGGCTTTGCCTTTGTAAATATGAAATATTAGCAGATGTGATAAATAATGCACTTTAAATCTAAAAAAATTTAAAAAACACATAATTGCTTTTTACATTTTTATTTAAATATAGCTGTATATCAAAATGTTTATTTATATAAGTTTGTGAGCCAACAAATTTTCTCAGTGTCTTTTCTTTCTACATACAGTCATGCATTACTTAATGATGGGGATACATTCTAAGAAGTGTGTCCCTTAAGTAAGTGATTTTTGTCATTGTGTGAACATCATAGAGTGTCCTCACACAAACCTAGATGGTGTAGCCTACTACACACCTAGGCTATGTGGAATAGCCTGTGGCTTCTAGGATCCAAACCTGCACAGCATGTTACTGTACTGAATACTGTAGGCAACTGTAACACAGTGGAAGTATTTGTGTATCTAAACATATCTAAACATAGAAAAGGTCCAGTAAAAAATACTGTATAAAAGACGAAAAGTGGTTCACCTGTATAGGGCACTTACCATGAATGGAGCTTGCAGGACTGGAAGTTGCTCTGGTGAGTCAGTGAGTGAGAGGCGAGTGAATGTGACATTCACCGGACACTGCTAGGACATTCCTGTACAGGGCTGTAGACTTCATAAACACTGTATACTTAGGCTACACTAAATTTATAAAACTGTAAAATAATTGTGCTTACCATGTTACAATGGCTGTGACATCACTAGGCAATAGGAATTTTCCAGCTCCATTATAATATAAGTATATAAACCGGTAAGAAGAAGTCCCCCCCGCCTCCGAGCTGATCCTGGTGGAGGAAATGGTGTGGCAGAGGCAGGGTGCTTCACTTCTCCCCTTTCTATGTTGGTATCCTGGGTTTCTTAGCTCCAGAGAGGGTTTGCCGCTCCCCTGGTACTTTCTAGAATACCTCCTCAGGCATTCCCGTGGAGATTTGATTGTTTATATAGGTCCTTTTTTGTGGGTTGGATGAGTGCAGGTGACTCTAGTTGTCCAGCATGTCTGGTGTCAAGAATTTTGAAATTAGAGAATGTCAGTATGGCTGGAAAGAAAATAAAGCAGATTTTAGCTGCAAACTGTTAATCTGAAAACATGGAATTTTAAAATACTAACTACAACAAGAAATGTCTATTAATTAGATTTCTGCTAAAAGATCAGCCATAGACAAACTAAAAAGAGATAACCCATTCCAAAATAATTTCAAAGAAGTTTTAAATTCTTAGTAATGATTTTGGGAAAATTGTTAAATTAATTTTCATACCTAGTATTAGGCCTCATGGCTAGTTCAACATCAGCATAGCCAGGCTAAGCAACTTTCCCCCTTCTCTCCCTCCCCTTTCCCTTTTTTGCTCCGGGAACTCCTCTCCTGGGAAGGGGTAAACATTGCCATTATCATTAAGGGAATGTCTTGTGGGCTGTGTTTAGCAGGCTTCAGGCTGCAATGCTTTGTACTGAGACAGTGGCTAATCAAGAGCCTATGACTTAACCTACCAGATGTCATTGAACCACAAGGCTGTGTCACCTTGCATACCACTGATTTCAAAATTGCCCATTACTCTGTCTGAACCCTCCCTGAAAGTCTTATAAACCGCATGCTTTCCTGAGTTCACGGGAACTGATCTGGCTCAGTTCCTCTTCCACATTAATGGAATAAACCTTTTGGCTGAAATGGCTCCTGATTTGGGTCTCTCTCTCTTTTCTCTGTCTCGCCAAACCTAACACCTAGTTAATAGAGTATTAGACAATATCTAAGATGATGTTATGTAGAAAAACTCAAATGAATAAATTTTGGTATCCATAAACTGCAGATAGACAGATTGATAGATATTATTTAAAAATATAATGATTATATTAATAAGAGATGTACTAATATCTCACAATTTCCCAGAGAAATAATGAAAAAAAACATCAGAAATATGACCTTAATTTTTAAATAATTTTTCAGCCTGTTTCTATACAAAAGTAAATAAAAGTTTAATTCAATTAGTCTTGAAAAGATTAGAAAGAGAAGTGAAAATTTACAGAAAACTTACCAGACACATTGCAATGATAACTGGGTCTATGTATAAGGTGAAAGCCTTATCTGAAATGATACTGTTCTTAAATGTTCTATCCTACTATCCCTATAAAACATCAAATATTCTTAAAAATTCAAATTTTTTTAGAAATTAGTAACTTACAAAATATTCTACAAGTACCATCATAAACTGTCCAAAAGATTTGAAATGTAAATTGCATATTCATTCATTCATTTGTTCTGAGATAGGAGGTGCTCAGTTTCCCTGGGCTTGGGTTAGGACACACCTCTGAGTTTCAAGCCACTCCCCGAGATCTCAGGCCCTTCCTCTGGGCCCTCCCCTAGAGGAAAGCTACTGTTGCCAGGTAGACCTATTTTTAGCACAAACAAGGGAAAAATGAGACCACAAGGAGCTGGCTTATGCAAATCCAGTGTCTGGGAATGCTCAGTAGAGAAGGATTATATAACTCTGGTAGCTGAATGACCTTCCACTTGGGGTGCTAAAGAGCACAGTATATTCTTGAATGTGTTTGGTGCATGTGATAGGAATTGACCAATGAACACACTCCAAGAAGAGACCAACTGAGCATGCGCAAGACTATGTTACATAACAGGGAACCACCCCCTTAACTGAGTATTCATTAGATAGCAAAACTATAAAAGCTGAATCCCCTGAGAAGGTGGAGCTGTTTCTCACTCTCCTGGAGCCATCCCACCCTTTGCCTGTAGAGTGTGTATTTCTTTTTTTTTTAAAAGCTGAATCCCCTGAGAAGGTGGAGCTGTTTCTCACTCTCCTGGAGCCATCCCACCCTCTGCCTGTAGAGTGTGTATTTCTTTTTTCTTTTGTATCAAGCTTAATCTCAGCAAGTGACTGCTCACTTTCTTGGGCCGGGCTGCATTCTTCCCTGAACTTTAAGAGTATATTTTTTATTTTTGTATTAAAGTTGGTGTGGGCCCTGCTCAGTCTCTGAAGCTATGCTGCACTCTCTCTGTGGCACCTGTATTTCTTATCTCTTACATTAAAATACCTGTTCTCACTTTCTACAGTGACTCTGCCCTTGAATTCTTTCCTGTGGAAGAGTCAAGAACTTGGTAAGAGGATGGGGTGGGTTAAGGCAGGCTTTCGGGGCCCCTACCTCTGACATCAGTTCATTTGTTTAAATACACACATTGAATTTCTGTATATTGATCAGTCTGGTGCACACAAGTAGATGTTGTACCATACTTCATTTATTCAGTTCTGAGGCTGAGCCACCAAACCACCATTTTTACCACTGTATAACACTCTTTAGCTAGACCAATGAAAACCTGTTTGTAAGTGTACTTCATTAGCAAAAGCTCCACTGCATTAAGTCCTGCTCACAGGCTCTCTTTCCATTCTTCCCCTGGGTTCTGGCCATTTTCTTTTATTCTACTTCACCACTTCCCCCCAAAATGCTATTCAGTCTTAGTCTGTTTAAAATTTCTAAAAAGGGGGTTCCAGTCAAGATGGCAGAGTAGTCAGTTCCTGATGTTGCCCTCTCCCACAGAACAATGAATTTGCAACTGTTAAGAAACAATGACAGAAGACGCGAGATCTGCGCTGGAACAGGCAGGAACCGTGTGCCATAGGACCCTCGTTCAGTTTGCTCCCCTCTGTGTAGAGAGACTTTAGAGCTTCTAGTCCCACATGCCCTAGCCTGCCAGGCCAGACAAGGCAGGTGGGGTGGGACTACTGGCCCAGGCTGGTCCCCACTGCCATGAGAGACTTAAGAGCCTTGGTCCCCCCAAACCCTGTGCCAGCTGTCCCAGAACAGGCAGGTGCAGTGGGAACCTCAGCCCAGGCTAGTTCCTACTGACCAGAAGCAGCAGTCCCTTCAGGGTCCAAGCCAGACATCAGGGTGAAACGAGTGGACTGTGATACCCCTGCACACAATGACAAAACACCAAAGGAAAGACACCAGAAATATGAAAAATCAAGAAAGTACATTGCCACCAAAGGAAAATAATAACTCTCAAGCACTAGATTCTATAGAACAGGAAGTCTTTGAAATGACAGACAAGGAATTTAGAGTAACAATACTAAGGAAACTAAATCAGATACAAGAAAACTCAGTTAGACAACACAATGAAATGAGAAAAAGTATAATGGATCTGAAAGAAGAAATGTACAAAGAAGTCAATGCCTTGGAAAAGAACGTAGCTGAGCTTGTGGAGCTGAAGGATTCATTCAACAAAATAAAAAACACAACAGAGAGTTTAACCAGCAGACCTGAACAAGCAGAAGAGAGAATTTCTGACTTTGAAGACAGGCTGTTTGAATTAAAACAGGCAGACTAGAAAAAAGAAAAAAGAATCAAAAAAATTGAAGAAAATATGAGAGACTACAGACAACCTTAAGTGCTCAAATATCCAAATCATGGGTACTCCAGAAAGGGAGGAAAAAGGAAATGGCACTGAAAACATATTCAATGAAATAATAATAGCAGAAAACCTCCCAGGTATAGGGAAAGTCACAGATATCCAGATTAAGGAAGACCAAAGATCCCCAAACATGTTCGACCCAAAAAGATCCTCTCCAAGACATGTGATAATCAAACTGGCAAAACTCAAAGACAAAGAGAGAATCTTAAAAGCTGCAAGAGAGAAGCAGCAAGTCACCTATAAGGGAGCCCCAATCAGGATAATATCAGACTTTTCATCAGAAACTTTAAAAGCCAGAAAAGAATGGGATGATATATTCAAAACACTAAGGGACAAAAATTGCCAGAAAAGAATACTTTACCCAGCAAGGCTATCCTTCCAAAATGAAGGACAAATAGTATATTTCACAGACTAACAAAAACTGCAGGAGTTCACTACCACACGACCAGCCCTACAAGAAATTCTCAAGGAAGTACTGGGTTTGATACCACAAAAACAACCGTCACTGCCATGAATACTCCAGAGAGAACAATACCTACCAGCAAAACAAAAATGTTAATAAAAGAGAAAAAAAAAAAATAGTTTATCTATCACCCCAAGCAACCAACAAATACAGAAGACAAATAGAAAATTAGAAAGAAAAGAACAAAAGATACTTAAGAGATCTAAACAAAAATCAGTAAAATGCTAGGTGTAAGTCAACACCTTTCGATAATAACTCTAAATGTAAAGGAATTAAATTCCCCATTCAAAAGACACAGATTGACTTACTGGATTAAAAAGATGGACCCAACAATACGCTGTCTTCAAGAGACTCACTTGACCTGTAAAGACACATACAGACTAAGAGTGAATGGATGGAAAAAGATATATCATGCAAGTAGAAGTAAAAAACGAGTTGGAGTAGCTACTCTTATATCAGATAAAATAGACTTTAAAGCAAAAACCATAAAAAGAGATAAGGAAGTCCACTATATAATGATAAAAGGATCTATCCATCAAGAAGACATAACAATCATAAATACATACACACCCAATGTCGGAGCAGCCAGATTTACACAGCAAACACTATTATATCTAAAGAAAGAGATAGATACTAACACCATAATAGTGGGGAACCTGAACACCCCACTCTCATCATTGGACAGATCATCTAGGCAAAAAATCAATAGAGAAACACAAGATCTAAACAATACTTTAGACCAATTGGACTTGGCAGATATCTACAGAATATTCCATCCAACAATCTCAGATTATCCATTCTTCTCATCAGCACATGGAACATTCTTCAGGATAGACCACATGTTAGGTCACAAAGCAAGTCTCAACACATTCAAAAAAATTGGTATTATTCCATGTATTTTTTCTAATCACAATGGATTAAAATTAGAAATCAATAATAAATGAAACTCTGGAAACTACACAAACACATGGAAATTAAATAGCATTCTACTTAATGACATATGGGTCCAAGAAGAAATTAACAGCAAATCAAACCATTTCTTTAAACTAAGAAAATAATGAGACATCATACCAAAACCTGTGGGATACTGCAAAGCAGTATTAAGGGGGAAATTTATTGTATTAAATGCTTACTTCAGAAGAATGGAGAGATTGCAAGCAAACAACCTAACACTTCACCTTAAAGATCTAGAAAAACAAGAACAAACCAAACCTAAAGTTAGTAGACAGAAAGAAATAAGATCAGAGCAGAATTAAATGAAATAGAAACCCAAAAAACAATACAAAAGATCAATGAAACAAAAACTTGGTTTTTTGAAAAGATAAATAAAATCGACAAACCTTTAGCAAGATTAACTAAGAAAAGAAGAGAGAAGACCCAAATAACAAAAATTAGAAATGAAAAAGGTGATATTACAACGGACACCTCAGAAATACAAGGAATCATTAGAAAGTACTCTAAGCAACTATATGCCAACAAATTTGAAAATCTGGAGGAAATGGATAATTTTTGGGATGCATACAAACTAGCAAAACTGAGCAAAGAAGATATAGAAAATCTGAATAGACCAATAGCAATAAAAGAGATTGAAGCTGTTATCAGAAGGCTCCCAACAAAGAAAAGCCCAAGGACCACCATGGGTTCATTGCAGAGTTCTACCAAATCTTCAAAGAGGAACTGATACCAATTCTCTACAAACTGTTCCAAAAGATTGAAACAGAGGCCATTCTCCCAAACACATTCTATGAGGCAAACATCACCCTGATACCAAAACCAGACAAAGATGCATCAAAAATAGAAAACATTGCTGGTGGGACTGCAAAATGGTGCAGCCTCTATGGAAAATGGTATTGAAGTTCATCAAACAATTGCAGATAGATCTACGATATGACCCAGCTATCCCACTGCTGGGAATATACCCAGAGGAATGGAAATCATGAAGTCGAAGGTAAACCTGTTCTTCTATTTTCAACGTAGCACTCTTTACAATAGCTAAGAGTTGGAACCAGCCCAAATGTCCATCATCAGATGAGTGCATACGGAAAATGTGGTATATCTACATAATGGAATACTACTCTGCTATAAAAAAGAATGAAATACTGCCATTTGCAAGGACATGGATGGACCTAGAGAGAATTATTTTAAGTGAAACAAGTCAGGCAAAGAAAGAGAAATATCACATGTATTCACTTATTTGTGGGAGCTAAAAATAAATAAATAAATACACAAACAACCAGGGGGTGGGGGGAGAAGAAGACACAACAATTACAATTTCTTGAAGTTGAAACAACAAACAAATGGAAAGGACATTGTTGGGAGGGAGGGGGGAGAGGGAGTAGGGAGAGAGGTTTCGGTAATTGGCCACAGTAATCAACCACATTGTATATTGATGAAATAAAATAAAATAAAATAAAATAGAAAACTACAGGCCAATTTTTTGATGCATATAAATGCAAAAATCCTCAGTAGAATACTAGCTAGGAGAATATGGCAACACATACACAAACTTATACACCATGATCAAGTGGGATTCATCCCAGGGATGCAACATTCGCAAAGCAATAAATGTGA
>NW_007746589.1:0-2978 GCF_000696425.1 Galeopterus variegatus | reverse complement strand
AAAGACTCTATAAAAAAAACTCTTAGAGTTGATAAATGATTTCAGCAAAGTTGCAGGATACAAAATTAACACACAAAAATCAGTAGCATTTCTAAACTCCACTAGTGAACATGCAGAAAAGAAATCAAGAAAGCTAGCCCATTTACAATAGCCACCAAAAAAATAAAATTCTTAGGAATAAAGCTGACCAAGGATGTGAAAAACTTTTATGCAGAGAATAATAAACCACTGTTGAGAGAAATTAAAGAGAAAGACACAAGAAGATGGAAAGATATCCATTGCTCTTGGATTGGAAGAATTAACATTGTGAAAATGTCCATATTACCCAAAGTGATCTACAGATTCAATGCAATCCCCATCAAAATTCCAATGACACTTTTCACTGAGATGGAAAAAGCTATCCAGACATTTATGTAGAACTACAAGAGACCATGCATATCCCAAGCAATCCTGAGAAAAAAAAAAAATAAAGCTGGAGGCATAATACAACCTGACTTTAAACTACATTTCAAAGCTATAATAACCAAAACAGCATGGTAGTGGGATAAAGATAGACACATGGATCAATGAAATAGAGTAGAGAACCCAGAATTCAATCCATAAGCCTGCAGCCATCTGATCTTTGAAAAAGCAGNGTAATTGGCCACAGTAATCAACCACATTGTGTATTGATGAAATAAAATAAAATAAAATAAAATAGAAAACTACAGGCCAATTTTTTGATGCATATAAATGCAAAAATCCTCAGTAGAATACTAGCTAGGAGAATATGGCAACACATACACAAACTTATACACCATGATCAAGTGGGATTCATCCCAGGGATGCAACATTCGCAAATCAATAAATGTGATACACCACATCAATAAAAGCAAAGACGATAACCATATGATCATCTCTATAGATACTGAAAAAGCATTTGACAAAGTTCAACATTCTTTCATGATAAAGACTCTCTACAAGTTAGGCATAGATGGAAAGTATCTCCACATAATTAAAGCCATATATGATAAGCCCTCTGCCAATATCATCCTGAATGGAGAAAAGTTGAAAACTTTTCCCTTAAAAACAGGAATTAGACAAGGATGCCCACTCTTACCACTCCAATTGGAATTACTAGTCAGAGCAATTGGAGAAGAGAAGGAAATAAAGGGCACATGGGTTGGAAAGGATGAAGTCAAGCTGTCCCTGTTTGCTGATGATATGATCCATATATTGAAGAGCCTAAAGCCTCTATAAAAAAAACTCTTAGAGTTGATAAATGATTTCAGCAAAGTTGCAGGATACAAAATTAACACACAAAAATCAGTAGCATTTCTAAACTCCACTAGTGAACATGCAGAAAAGAAATCAAGAAAGCTAGCCCATTTACAATAGCCACCAAAAAAATAAAATTCTTAGGAATAAAGCTGACCAAGGATGTGAAAAACTTTTATGCAGAGAATAATAAACCACTGTTGAGAGAAATTAAAGAGAAAGACACAAGAAGATGGAAAGATATCCATTGCTCTTGGATTGGAAGAATTAACATTGTGAAAATGTCCATATTACCCAAAGTGATCTACAGATTCAATGCAATCCCCATCAAAATTCCAATGACACTTTTCACTGAGATGGAAAAAGCTATCCAGACATTTATGTAGAACTACAAGAGACCATGCATATCCCAAGCAATCCTGAGCAAAAAAAAAAAAAATAAAATAAAGCTGGAGGCATAATACAACCTGACTTTAAACTACATTTCAAAGCTATAATAACCAAAACAGCATGGTAGTGGGATAAAGATAGACACATGGATCAATGAAATAGAGTAGAGAACCCAGAATTCAATCCATAAGCCTGCAGCCATCTGATCTTTGAAAAAGCAGCAAGTCTACATACTGGGGAAGAGACTGCCTTTTCAACAATTGGTGCTGGGAAAATTGGATACTCATATGTAGGAGAATGAAACTAGATCTGTGCCTTTCACCATATACCAAAATCAACTCAAAATGGATTATACGATTAAATATACATCCCAAAACAATAAAACTGCTTAAAGAAAACACAGAGAAAACACTCTAGAAAGTAGGAGTGGGTACAGACTTCATGATAGGACCCCAAAAGCACAGGCAACTATAGGAAAAATAAACAAATCAGATTATATCAAACTAAAAATCTTCTGTACAGCAAAAGAAAGAATCAACAGAGTAAAAAGACAACCAACAGAGTGGGAGAAAATATTTGCAAAATATACATCTGACAAAGGATTAATATCCAGAATATATAAGGAACTCAAACAACTTTACAGCAAAGAAAGAAATAACCCAATTAAAAAATGGGCAAAGGAGCTGAATAGGCATTTCTCAAAGGAAGATATACAAATGGCCAATAGACATATGAAAAAATGCTCACCCTCACTCGGCATCCGGGAAATGCAAATCGAGACCACTCTGAGATACTATCTCACTCCAGTTAGGATGGCTAACATCCAAAAGACTGAGAATGATAAGTGCTGGAGAAGTTACGGTGAAAAGGAACTCTCATACACTGTTTGTGGGGCTGCAAAATGGTGCAGCCTCTATGGAAATTGGTATGGAGTTTCCTGAAACAATTACAGATAGATCTACCATATTAGTCAGCTATTCCACTGTTGAGCATATACCCAGAGGAATGGAAATCATCATGCTTAAGGGATACCTGTACTCCAATGTTTATTGCAGCTCTGTTTATAATAGCCAAGAGTTGGAACCAACCGAAATGTCCATCATCTGATGACTGGATAAGGAAACTGTGGTATATCTACACAATGGAATACTACTCTGCTATTAAAGAATGAAATACTACCATTCGCAACAACATGGATGGACTTAGAGAAAATTATATTAAGTGAAATCATTCAGGCACAGAAAGAGAAATACCACATGTTCTCACTTATTTGTGGGAGCTAAAAATCAATCAATAAATACACACACAAACAAATGAAGGATCAGGGGAAA
>NW_007746588.1:11716-13264 GCF_000696425.1 Galeopterus variegatus | reverse complement strand
GTGCTGGCCCTTACAACATGGATTCCTTAGACTCAGATATACAAAACAGCCAAACCAGGAAAACCCCCAATTGTGGATAGCAGAAAATGCATTGGCTTTTATTATCCTGAAAGCCTGGAAATAGTGAATAGTGACAACATCTTACATTTTAATAATATAATGTGCAGACTTTTCAAAGTGAATGTTTTGCATGCATTATCTCAATTGGTTTTAAGACAAAATATCATTTTACAGATGAGAACTCTGGCAGTGTGAGGACTCTGGCACTTCTTAACTCCTAACTCAGGCTCCCACACATCACTCTGCCACCATGGTGTGTTGGTTCCTCATTTCTATACAGAACTCCTCTTAATGGAGTTAAGACAGTGTCATAAGAAAAAAAGATGTACCAGAGCTGTGGTTGTCACTACACTCACAGAGATGCATGATTGTGATGGAGCTTCAGAGGACCTCGTGATCCTGTCAGTCCTGCATGGTCACATCGACAATATGTGGCCTGGCATTAAGTACGGCCAGCCTTCAAAATCGAGGTCACGGGCATGGGACAGCATTGGGAGGGATTTCTGGATCAAAGCTGCTGCCTTTTTTCCTTGGTGAATGGACACAGACTCAGTCAGGGGACCCTTTCCACCACACCTGAGGCCTTAAAAATCTGCTGAACTTCTTCTGTTGCTCAGTGTAATCTTCCTAGGGATTCACTCAGCACATTTAAAAGTCATGTGATCCTGTTCTTACCTTGGTCAGGGACCTGGACGTGGTATCATATAATTAAAGTTCCTTTGCATTCATATACACACACAAACATTAAAATTGAATGCTCTGAGTACAAGCAGGCATTATGCTTTCAGTCACAACATAATGCCACTGGCTGGTGTCCGGTTTCCCATAAGAACTGTACCTGAGTACACGAGGGGTCTTCAAGAAGTTCATGGAAGGCTTTGTGTTATCTTTTAATTCTATTTTTCCATGAACTTTTTTTAGTACCTTGTATATACTTCCTTCCCAGGGACATGGTGACCCATGTAAGGTGGACCTCCTCTGAAGTTTGATGTTTCACAAAGAGAGCATTGGCCGATCTCACTGCAAGAAGACAAGGGATTAGATAGATCACTCTCTGTTTGTGGCAGTTTAAACATCGAGACTTACAACAAAACTCAATTGCTCAACTCACTGATACCAGCAGCATTTTGCAACACTCCTTCCCCTTTACTTTCTTACCTTGAAAAAACACGGATAGAAAACTGCCTTGAAAACTTCAGAAAACATCTGGGTCTTAATATGTTAAGAGTAAAGAAATCAGAAGCAATGTATTTTGGAGCAAATGCTAAATGAAGTACTCTGGGATGTTAAAGTAAAAAAACCTTAATTTTGATGCTAAGAAAAACTAACTTATTGGTCACTCTGGACACAAGACAGCTTTTCTATGTCTAGAAAGTGCTTTAAGCACCTGGAACTATGCAGGGATTATATACAGTCTATTTTCTCTCTGCTGCATGTGCAGATTTTAACATTCAAAAGCCAATTTGATTGCTTCCCAAGTAAGAAAAA
>NW_007746588.1:5739-6102 GCF_000696425.1 Galeopterus variegatus | reverse complement strand
CTTAATTGCAGAACTTATCACACATTGTTTCACAACTGATTTTGAATGCCTCTTCCAGTATCGTAGGCTCATTCAGGAGAATTCTTTCTTTCTCATCCCTGGTATCTGCACCTCACCTAGTTTAGGTCTAGCACAGCTTAAAAAAAAAAGTTTTTGAATGAATGAATAGATCAGATCCATAGACTGTCTAGACAAGATCTAGAAGGACTAAGTGATGTACTGTATAAAGGCACTATTATGTTCCTTAACAGACTTTCACTGACTTCTGAACTGAATAACTCTCATACATACAACTGCAAAATTTTGAGAAAAAATTTTAGAAAAGTGAAAATCTTTCCAAATTTGGTAGTAATTCTAAATTTC
>NW_007746588.1:0-286 GCF_000696425.1 Galeopterus variegatus | reverse complement strand
ATTGTTAATTTTGGATATAATTACCTCTATCTCTTTTCCAGCTTCTCGACAGGCAGCAAAAGAATGCACAGCCATGATTTTATTGATGTAGGCAGAATATTTATACACAGGGGCTTTAATGAAGAAGTAAGTGGGAAAGGAATCTAGAGAAGGTTTGGAGGGAAAAATGAATGAGACTTAGTCTGTGACTTTAAAGAAGATGAAACGATTTCTGGGCTGAGAAATCAGAATCTACACAGATACATTTAATGTAGCAGAAACACCAAGAGCAAAGTCTTCATGCTGT
>NW_007746587.1:11433-13265 GCF_000696425.1 Galeopterus variegatus | reverse complement strand
GGGCAGAGGCAGGCTCGACCCCTGAACTGCAGCTGTGTTCGCAGACGTGGTGAGTGGAATAGAAGCTGCTGGAAGGACCTGTCTGGTCTTCTCCATGGTGACAGGAAGAGAGAGTACTGTGCCCCTCCCGGGGACAGCATCTTTTTGGGGACCCAGAGCTACTCAGCGCCTGTCTCCTGGACTGTCTTCTGCGGCCCACCTACGAGCATCCCAGAATGCCTCACTCAGCTAAGACACAGGAAACTGAAAGCGACCGGGTTTCAGAAGAGTTGTCGCTCAGCCAGGTCACCTGCCAATGCCCACCTGGACGTGCACTGAACTGTAGCTTTTGCTTCAGGTGAGCAGGAAGAACGGGTGGGAGCCAGGAAGGAGGCTCCAGGCTCTGCAGGGGCGGCTGGGGACAGGGGCTCGGGCACAGTCAGGTGGGGGTGTGAGAGCCCAGTGGGGCCCCCGGGTTGCAGCCCAGGCTCCCAGGGCTCCCAGGGGGCCCCTTGTTCCACGAGGGGAAAGCTTCTGCTCTCCGCCTCCCCAAGGAGAAAATGCAGCTGGAGTGTTGGGGCCGAGGGCCGGGCTCAGGACCCCTCCATCTGAGTGCTTTATACTGTCACACCCACCGGGTGAAAGAATCTTTAAAATCGGTGCAAAAACATGCATTTCAGCAATGCCCACTAGCGCTCAGAGCGGCCAGTGGACGTGCCTCTTGTGACAGACACGGCGCTGCCAGCTGAGACCACGTCGGGGTCTGGGTGCAGGCCACATCATGCAGGAGAGTCCTGGCCGGTCACACATCTGAGCAGACGCTGAGGGGCAGACATGAGCAGCCCACCCAGGACAGCTCACCCGCCGATGTGGCATCAGATTTAACGC
Organism: Galeopterus variegatus; assembly: GCF_000696425.1. Taxonomy (NCBI): domain Eukaryota; kingdom Metazoa; phylum Chordata; class Mammalia; order Dermoptera; family Cynocephalidae; genus Galeopterus; species Galeopterus variegatus. The sequence continues at coordinate 12,398 of NW_007746587.1, read as the reverse complement.
ACTGAACACTGGACCTATTCATGTCTGCAGTTATGCTGTGGTTTTCTCCGGTGACTTGAGAGTTTTCAAGGAATACGGTGGCCATGTCTTCGTGTGCTGAGCTTTGAAATGCCACAGGCCTGCTCTATGGCTCACAATGTCAAACCTCCACTCCAACATAAATGTATTGAAATATGTCTAAGTTTCACTTTACTTGATTTGGAAAAAAGTCCTTTTTACCAAATGTTGAGGTGTTTCTTCGTTCTGGCCTGCTTCTTCCTGAGAGCGACTCTGTCCTTGAAGTCTGTGTTGGACCCGTCTTGTCTTCCCCATGGACGTGACTTCTAACCACATTTTCTTTAAGTTAATTTCATTTGTCGCCTCCTTCATTCTGGTGGATAAAGTGTCAGGTCATCGCTAGGACACAGATCCTCTACAGAGCAAAGCTGCACGAGACCCGCGCCTGGTCTGAACGCAGTTTTCAGGTGGGAAATCTTAAATAAGGGAGGCTCGAGAACAGAACAAAAAATGGCCACTCGAGGCTGATCTTGACATTTCGCTAATAATTTGGGATGATGAATCCTCATGACCACCAGCCTCCAAATTCCAGGTCTCAGACAGCCCCTGTGCAGGGGTCTCAGTGTGTCACTTGCCTCGTCCAATTTTATCAATAAAACTTCTTCCGCACAGATATTGTGTGTTTATTCGTAAATTATGTATCACGTAGATTTGTAAGGCATTGACAAAATACACAAATAAAGAATAATACAAAGATGAAACAACCAACACCCGTAAAATGTTTCTGAGTACTGAGAGCCATTATGTATCACGTAGATTTGTAAGGCATTGACAAAATACACAAATAAAGAATAATACAAAGACGAAACAACCAACACCCGTAAAATGTTTCTGAGTACTGAGAGCCAAAACCTTTCATCCTTGCTAAAATTATCGATATTATCACTAATATCAATAATACATTTAGA
>NW_007746587.1:6297-7192 GCF_000696425.1 Galeopterus variegatus | reverse complement strand
CCCCTTGCTTCAGTTTAACGGCCCTGCACCAGGCTTTCCTGCAGCCTCTGCGTGTCCTGCCCGTTCTCAGCTCCAGGCTGCTGCAGGCAGGTTTACCCGAGACCTCTTCCCAGCCATCCCCTCCCAGTCCCTCCCTCAGGTCCCAGTGTGACACCGGCAAGGGCCTGCCTGGCACTCCTCACAGGCTGATGTACCCACCTACTGGATATCTGTCCCCCAGAGAGCACGCCCATGAGGGCGGGTGGGGCTCTGTCTTGCTCCCCATGGTACCCCTCATGCCGAGCACCGTGCCAGGGCACAGTAGGTGCTCAGTAAACGTCAGCTGGGGTGCGGCTGGCTCACTTCCAGCACCAGCACTGTTCACACATCTGCACGGTCTGCACGGCCCTCCTGGTGCTGCTCCTGAATTGTACGTCCCCGAAGCCTTTGTCCCTGCCCCCACCGGGTAGTGACCGCGCCCAGCCTAACCTCCTCTAACCATTGCCGAACTCGAGAAAGCAAACGTGGGAGGAAACCTTTCTTCACACACATTGGGAGGACAATATGTGGGGCAGAGGCTGCAGCCAATGGGAAACGGGGAGAGAAACTCAGCACCGAGTCCAACACTCCTGTTTTGTTCCATTTTGGTTTTGGGAAGCGACATCATCCTGATCCCTGTGTGATTCTACGCAGAACAGGGGATGCAAGAAAAACGTGGCGTCTTCCTGATCCAGAGTCTTAAAAATCAACACCTTGGGGGCTGGCTGGTTAACTCAGTTGGCTAGAGCGCAGCTTTGTAAACTATGTTCACAAGTTTGGATCCTATAGTGGCCAGCCATCACAAAATAAAGATAAAAATCAGCGCCTTGTGTGGGTGCACATGTGAGTGTGCACGCGTGAGTGTGTGTGAGCATGC
>NW_007746587.1:0-1284 GCF_000696425.1 Galeopterus variegatus | reverse complement strand
AGGTGCGCGCATTTCTAGATCAGGTTTTGGAGACGGGGGGGGGGTTCCGCATAAGAGAGAGAACTAGAATAACCTGAACGATTTCCTCTATTCTCCTATGTCATTAGCAGGAACATTGTTACGTGCGTTGTCTTAAGACAGCGTCCTGGTGCTCAATCAGAACGTCAGCTATTGGGCACAACTGTTGTGACCGCTTACGTGGCCTGTGCCGAGACAGTCGTGGGTCTGCCCACACCTGCCGTGTGATTCTGGGCAGCGACTCAGTCCCTCCGAGCCCAGCAGAGGAAGGGCTCCGTGACAGCAGGGGCTGTTCGTCTCGTTCACTGGGTCGTCCTGGTGCCCAGCACACAGTAGGACACAGACATGTCTCCTGTGTCGAGTGAATGAATGGGCCTCAGTTTCCTGATCTGTGAAACAAAAATGGTAATAACCACTTGCTTCACCCACCTCTTGAGACTGTTACAAGGATCCAGTGAGAGACTGTGTGTGGCCGTAAGGAAAGTGTTAATTACCGTGGGTAGCGTGAACCGTAAGACAGCACTGCGGTCACCCTTACCAGTGTTTCTCCAGCTGGGAACGGAAGGGAGACGCTCAGAGACGTGAGGCTGAGTGGCCCGCGGCTGCCTCCCAGCTGTCTGTCCAGAACATCTCAGAGTGTGGCCCTGTCACCCCACGGGCTCCCCTCCCCGCGCTCCCGCCCCTCCCCCACACAACTGGCCTTCGCTGAGGAGCTGCGCCAGGACGGAGATGGGACCCTCTTTACTCTCTTAGAGCCAGGAAGGAAAATGTCATAAAGGCTGGGAGGTGGCCTCCCTGCCAGCAAGGCCTGAGTCCCCAAAAGAAGAATGACCTCATTTACTCGTGTGGGACACCCAGTCATGGAGGCAAGGCGTTAGTCCCAGGTAAAGTAACCCAAGGCAGAGCGGTGCCCCTCGGCCATCAGCGTTCCTTTTGTCCTGATTTCACATGTGACACATGCCCAGAGTAATGACAGAGAAGCGCAAACCCGCCCTAACCCGACCCCAGCGGCACTCGTGACCCGTGCTCTGTAACAAAGGACCAGCTCCTTGTGTTGTGTGCTAAGGTTCAAAGTTCCTTGTCACACGAAACAACAGTCAAATGCTATTTTTAAACCAGCCAGTCATTCTAACAATATTCTAACAGTAACAACTAGCTGATAAGTAATAAAGGTATTATCACTATGCGCGAATAAGGTAATTTGTTTCCTAGAGGATGAGAACACACGTAAATAAGTGTGAACACAGCACTTTGCTTTAGAGAGGG
>NW_007746586.1:12527-13267 GCF_000696425.1 Galeopterus variegatus | reverse complement strand
AAGTTAACTGCATCTTTTCCTTGCAGTGTTCAGCTCCCTTAACCAGGGAAGACTTCTTTGCATCTAGTCCTAGTAACCATGGGGGTTCAGAAAAATTGGAAGCCACAGATGCTGACCTCGGGCCTTACACTGTGGTGGTGGATGAGAGGCAAACCCACAAAATACTGCCCTCGCTGGAAGATGGTAGAGACATGACCAGANTAAAGGCATAAGTAAGTATGCCATACTAGGTACGAATACAGGGGCTGAGAAGAGCTTATCAATGAATTAATCAGTAAATATTTACAGATTATTTTGCATTCATTCAACAGTATTTGTTGGGTTTCCTAATGCCTAGGTCCCTGATAGACTCTGAGAATACTAATAGAAAAACAATAACAAAAACAAATGAACTTGGACAAGAAAAACAAACAGCATAAGATATGCTCTCTGTGCTTAAGAAATATATAATTTGGTTGTCAAGCCATGTTAATGCCCATCCCAGGCAGGGCCCGAGCATGTCAGGTGGGGGCTGCTTTGCCCCTTGTGCCCACCTGCAGTTCAGCATCAGCACAAATGGCCACCATTTCCCACTGTGACCAGTTGCTGCATGAGAGTCCTTCTTAGCCCAGTGCTGAAGGCTGTTGTTGCCAGCCACCTGCAAGTGGAAAGGAGATGCAACCCAGCCACCCTGCCCAGACACGTGCTCTTGACCTGGTACAGAAGGAGTTTGGGGAGAGAGGACCATTTCACAGGGAAGG
>NW_007746586.1:9690-10500 GCF_000696425.1 Galeopterus variegatus | reverse complement strand
CTGTTGAGATTTAGATGTTTAAGAAACTGTTAGGTTGCTGTGCTAGGCAACTGAAAACTTTATTGGAGCCAGATAACAAATAAAACTATTCAGCTTTCCAACAAATATTTATTAAGTATCTGCTATGTTGTAAGGCTCTGGGACAGACACAAAGGTGAATAAAAACCAGGTTATGGGACTTCCAGGCTCTTACTGGCAGGCTAGAACAGTTGTTTGCAAACTTACTATTTTTTTAAGCATAAGAATCCTTTCTGCAAAATCAGTCTTAGATGGAGGCTCAGTTTGTAATACAAATAAAAGCTGAGTTGTTCGGATCGAAGCCTCAGAGACATCGCTCTGGAAACCTGAGGTCTAGATTCANATTCCAATCCAGCCAAGTTTGGGAAGTCTGGAGGTACCTATTTGGAAACTCAATTTTCCATGGAAAATAATTTGATAATTGAATATTGTCTAGCAGAGTTTTCCAAGTTTGGTGAGCACATACCAGAATCACTTGCAGTAGGGTAGCGCAGCTTGTTAAAAAGAGCTGCCAAGTCCTTACCATCTCCCTGGCCTAATGGGGATTCTGATTAGTAGGTCAGTGGTATGTCCTACATAGCTTCATTTTAAATGATTCTGATATATCTCAGAGTTTGAGAACCACTGCTCCGGAGGGTTAGAAAAGATAAGTATGTAAATGCCTTTAATACGGTGAAAGAGTAACAGTAATGATAGTGGCTGCCATTTTGGAGCATGTCTTGTGTGCAGGCGCTGTCTCAAATGCATTAGAACATGTACAGTTCATACAGCCCCATGGGACAGAAACTGTTA
>NW_007746586.1:7223-7726 GCF_000696425.1 Galeopterus variegatus | reverse complement strand
TACTCGGTTGGAGATGCTTCCTGCTCCATTTCCGGAACTGGGTACCTATAGAATGGAGGGAATGGAAGGAGCCCCTGTTACTATAGGACACACCCCTTTTCTTATCCTCCAAATTTTTTGTGGGTGTCAAAATACACATAATATAAAATGTACTATCTTAACCACTTTTAAGTGTGTAATCCAGTGGCATTAAGTACATTTACGTGGTTGTGCAGCCATCACCATCATCCATCTCCATAAATGTTTTCTTCTTCCAAAATTGAAATGCTATATCCATTAAACAATAACCCCCCATTCCTTCCTTCCCCCAGCCTCTGGCAACTGCCATTCTACTTTCTGCGTCTATGGGTTTAAGTGTCTCATGGAAGTGGAATCATACAGTATTTGTCTTTTTATTTATTTTTTTTGGCAGCTGGCCGGTATGGGGATCTGAACCCTTGATCTTGGTGTTATCAACACTGTGCTCTAACCAACTGAGCTAACTGGCGACCAGTATTTGTCTT
>NW_007746586.1:4973-5383 GCF_000696425.1 Galeopterus variegatus | reverse complement strand
CCCCCAGCAGCCGCTGCAAATCACAACTTTCATCCACTGGAGAAATGTGTGTGTGCCTGGGACATGAAAGTCCCAACTGTGAAAATCATGGCCCCTGTTCTCACTTGGAGGCATGTGTCATATCCCTCGGTGTACAGGGGTAGAAAGAGGTTGAGGAGGATGGGCTTGCCAGAACCTTCCAAGGAAGTAGAGCTAGTTCCCTGTTGGGAGGTAATCTGGTTGGGTCAGGAATGCTCTCGCTGAGGCTGCACAGACCCACTTCTCAACAACAGTTTGTGGTCAGCTCTCAGTTATTGTTGCTCTGAAATATGATCCTGTTTTGTAACACAGGAGAACAAGAGCCAACATCTTGAGAGGCTGTAAACTGCATGATAGTTCAGCTTCTGGGATTGACAGGTTTAGGTTCTCCA
>NW_007746586.1:2488-2848 GCF_000696425.1 Galeopterus variegatus | reverse complement strand
AGAAATTCTTTGAGAAAGACAATCCCTGCAAACACGGATGGCCAACTCCTTTGCATTTTAAAGCAAGATGATGTGTCCAGTGTATAGTCCATCTAAATTTCTTCTTTATGCCCTTGTGATTTTCAAAATATTTGGCCATGCCACCCACAGCCCCATCTCCATCAGTCTCAAGAATCCAGGGTTAATTGGCTGGGGAGCTGAGGCTTGCTTCTCCAGTTGTATTAGTTTCCTGTTGATGCTGGAATACTTACCACATCCTTAATTGCTTAAAACAACATAAATTTATTCTCACAGTTCTGGAAGTCAGAAGTCTAAAATCAAGGTGTTGGTAGGGCTGCATTCCTTCCACCGGTTTCAGGG
>NW_007746586.1:0-258 GCF_000696425.1 Galeopterus variegatus | reverse complement strand
CAATATATTATTTCTGTCCTAGGGGCCCCTGGAGCTGGGTGGGCCCCTTCATGATGCTAGATAGGAAAACTTGCTCTTAATTAAACTTCACAAAGCCACATACCGATTTCCTGACTTCAGTCAATACTTAGGGAGTCTTATTACATACAGCGGGGCAGAGACCACATGGCAAAGAGAAGGGAAATCTTTGGCCTTGTCTCTGTTTCTGCTTGGAAAACCTCCCTGGCCATCCTGGGTAGTTAGCAGAGAAAGCAGGTA
>NW_007746585.1:9038-12277 GCF_000696425.1 Galeopterus variegatus | reverse complement strand
TTCTCCGCAACCTCGCCAGCATTTATCATTCAAAGTCTTTTGGATATTAGCCATCCTAACTGGGGCGAGATGGTTTCTCAGTGTGGTTTTGATTTGCATTTCCTGAATGCTGAGTGATGTTGAGCATTTTTTTCAAGTGTCTATTGGCCATTCATATGTCTTCCTTTGAGAAATGCCTTTTTAGTTCTTTTGCCCATTTTTTAATTGAATTACTTGTTTTTTTGTTGTAAAGTTGTTTGAGTTCCTTGTATATTCTGGATATTAATTCTTTGTCAGATGTACATTTTGCAAATATTTTCTCCCACTCTGCTTTTAACTGTTGTCTTTTAACTCTGTTAATTATTTCTGTGTATTTTGCAAATATTTTCTCCCACTCTGTTGGTTGTCTTTTAGCTCTGTTAATTGTTTCTTTTGCTGTGCAGAAGCTTTTTAGTTTGATATAATCCCATTTGTTTATGTTTCCTTTGGTTGCCCGTGCTTTTGGGGTCATATTCATGAAGTCTGTGCCCAGTCCTACTTCCTGAAGTGTTTGTCCTATGTTTTCTTTAAGAATTTTTATTGTTTCAGGGTGTATATTTAATTCTTTAATCCATTTGAGTTGATTTTACTATATGGTAAGAGATATGGGTCTAGTTTCATTCTCCTGCATATGGATATCCAGTTCTCCCAGCACCATTTGCTGAAGAGGCAGTCTCTTCCCCAGTGTATAGGCTTGGGGCCTTTGTCAAAGATCAGAAAGCTGTAGGTGTGTGGGTTTATTTCTGGATTCTCTACTCTATTCCATTGATCAGTGTGTCTGTTTTTATGCCAGTACCATGCTGTTTTGGTTATTATAGCTTTATAGTATAGTTTGAAGTCAGGTAGTGTTATGCCTCCAGCTTAAATTTTTATGTTCAGAATTGCTTTGGCTATGTGTGGTCTTTTGTTATTCCATATAAATACCTGGATAGTTTTTTCTATTTCTCAGAAAAATGTCATTGGATTTTGATGGGGATTGCATTGAATTTGTATATCACTTTGGGTAGTATAAACATTTTCACAATGTTGATTCTTCCAATCCAAGAGCATGGGATATCTTTCCATCTTCTTGCATCCTCTTTAATTTCTCTCAGCAGTGGTTTGTAGTTCTCATTACAGAGATTTTTCACATCCTTGGTTAACTCTATTTCTAGGTATTTTATTTATTTTTTTGGCCATTGTAAATGGGCAAGCTGTCTTGATTTCTCTTTCTGCATGTTCACTATCGGAGAAAAGAAATGCTACTGATTTTCGTGTGTTGATTTTGTATCCTGCTACTGTGCTGGACTCATTTATCACCTCCAAGAGTTTTTTTGTAGAGGCTTTAGGCTGTTCGATATATAGGATCATGTCATCTGCAAACAGGGACAGTTTGACTTCCTCTTTTCTGATCTGGATACCCTTTATTTCCTTCTCTTTTCTGATTGCTCTGGCTAGTACTTCCAACACTATGTTGAATAGGAGTGGTGAGAGTGGGCATCCTTGTCTAGTTCCTTTTCTTAAGGGAAAAGCTAACAGCTTTTCTCCATTCAGGATGATATTGGCAGTGGATTTATCATATATGGCTTTAATTATGTTGAGATACTTTCCATGTATATCTAACTTGTAGAGAGTCTTTGTCATGAATGAGTGTTGAATGTTATCAAATGCTTTTTCAGCATCTATAGAGAAGATCATATGCTCCTTGTGTTTGATTTTATTGATATGATGTATCACATTTATTGATTTGTGTATGTTGAAGCAACCTTGCATCCCTGGGATGAATCCCCACTTGATCATGGCATAAAATTTTGTGTATGTGTTGCTGTATGTATTCTGTTAGCTAGTATTTTATTGAGGATTTTTGCATCTATATTCATCAAGGATATTGGCCTGTAGTTTTTTTTTTTAGTTGTACCTTTACCTGGTTTTGGTATCAGGGTGATGTTTGCTTCATAGAATGAGTTTGGGAGAATTGCCTCTGTTTCAATTTTTTGGAATACTTTGTAGAGAATTGGTGTCAATTCCTCTTTGAATGTTTGGTAAAATTCTGCTGTGAATCCATCTGGTCCTGGACTTTTCTTTGTTGGGAACCTTCTGATAACAGCTTCAATCTCTTTTATTGTTATTGGTCTGTTCAGATTTTCTACATCATCTTGGCTCAGTTTTGGGAGCTTGTGTGTGTCCAGAATTTATCCATTTCCTCCAGATTTTCAAAGTTGTTGGCATATAGTTGTTTATAGTAGTGTTGAATGATTCCTTGTATTTCAGAGGTATCAGTTCTATTATCACCTTTTTCATTTCTAATTTTTATTGTTTGGGTCTTCTCTCTTCTTTTTTTAGTTAGCCGTCCTAATGGTTTGTCTATTTTATTTATCTTTTTGAAAAACCAACTTTTTGATTCATTGATCTTTTGTATCATTTTGGAGGTTTCAATTTCATTAAGTTCTGCTCTGATCTTAATGGTTTGTTTCCATCTGCTAACTTTGGGTTTGGATTGTTCTTTTTTTTGTAGTTCTTTACATTGAAGTATTAGGTTGTTCACTTGCCATCTTTCCATTCTTCTGAAGTAAGCACTTAATGTGATAAATTTCTCCCTTAGTACTGCTTTTGCAGTATCCCACAGGTTTTGGTATGATGTATCATTGTTTTCATTGGTTTCAATAAATTTTTTGATTTTATGTTTGATTTCTTCTTGGACTCATATGTCATTAAGTAGAATGCTGTTTAATTTCCATGTGTTTGTATAGTTTCCAGAATTCCATTTGTTATTGAGTTCTAATTTTAATCTATTGTGGTCTGAAAAAAATACATGGAATAATTCCAATTTTTTTGAATTTGTTGAGACTTGACTTGTGACCTAATATGTGATCTATCCTAGAGAATGATCTATGTGCTGATTAGACTAATGAATATTCTGAGGTTGTTGGATGGAATGTTCTGTAGATATCTGCCAAGTCCAATTGGTCTAGAGTGTTGTTTAGATCTTGTGTTTCTCTACTTATTTGTTGCCTAGACGACCTGTCCAATATTGATAGTGGGGTGTTCAGGTCCCCTGCTATTATAGTATTAGTGTCTATTTCCTTCTTTAGGTAGGTCTAATAGAGTTTGCATTATAAATCTGGCTGCTCTGACATTGGGTGTGTATATATTTATGATTATTATGTCTTCTTGATGGATAAATCCTTTTATCATTATGTAGTGGCCCTCATTATCTCTTTTTATGGTTTTTAGTTTTAAGT
>NW_007746585.1:6428-8233 GCF_000696425.1 Galeopterus variegatus | reverse complement strand
TTTTGCCAATTTGACTGTAACATGTCTTGGAGAAGACCTTTTTGGGTTGAATATGTTTGGGTATCTTTGAACTTCCCGAATCTGAAGATCTGTGTCTTTTCCTATACCTGGGAAGTTTTTTGCCACTATTTTGTTGAATATGTTTTCAGTGAAATCTCCTTTTTCCTCCCCTTCTGGAATACCCACGACTTGGATATTTGAGTGCTTAAGGCTGTCTGATATCTCTCTTAGATTCTCTTCAATGTTTTTAATTCTTTTTTCTTTTTTTTTGTGTGCCTGTGTTATTTCAAACAGCCCATCTTCAAGGTCAGAAGTTCTCTCTTCTGCTTCTGCAAGCCTGCTGGTTAAACTCCCTGTTGTGTTTTTTATTTCATTGAATGAATTTTTCAGCTCGGCAAGCTCTGCTACATTCTTTTTCAGGGCATTGATTTCCTTATACATTTCTTCTTTCAGGTCTTGTATACTTTTCCTCATTTTATCGTGTTGTCTAGCTGAGTTTTCTTATATCTCATTTAGTTTCCTTAGAATTATCACTCAAAATTCCTTGTCAGACATTTCAAGGGCTTCTTGTTCTATAGGATCTAGATCTCAAGAGTTCTTACCCTTTGGTGGTGTACTTTCTTGATTTTCCATATTTCTGGTATCTTTCCTTTGGTGTTTAGTCATTGTGGCAAGGGATCTCACAGTCCACTGGTCCCACACTATTGTCTGGCTAGGATCCTGCTGGGGCTGTCATTTTGCCACGGCCGCCTCAGTGTCTGCTTGGTCACCTGTGTCGCCTCAGGTGCGTGGTCACCTAGTGTTCAGGCCTCTCCATGGGGGCACCTCTCTGGTCAGCATGTGCTCGGCTGGGCTGGGGATGGTGTCTGGCGGTGGCAAGGCCTACCTGCTCGGTCATGTGCTGGTGCCACAGGGCATGTGGTCTCCACAGGACTCAGACCTCTCTGGTGGGGCACCTCTCTAGTCAGTGTGCACTCAGCTGGGCTGAGGATGGGGTCCGGTGGTGGCGATGCTTACCTGCTTTGTCACAAGCTGGCACGCCACAGGGCTCGTGGTCTCCGTGGATCTTGGGCCTCTGCAGGGAGGTGCCTCTCTTTAAAGTTCCCTTCTAACAGGCTTTATCCATCTTCTCTCTGGCTTTCCTTTTTCTATGACTGTAATGGCTGCCACATACTCGGCCATCATAATAAACTGCATGTGAATCTCTTTTTATTCTTGTGATGATGTTGTTGTATCTTGTTCACCTCTGAGTCCCTGGCAATTAAACTAGTGCCAGCACATGGGGAGTATCTAGTACAATTTGCTTGCTGGTGAATGGACATCTGAGGACTGTGCATTACTTACCAGACATTCACTGGGTACTGTGGAAGACCCAGAAATGAATGATATGAGATTCCTTCTGTCAAAGATTCTTTGCTTGGCCAAACTTTAGTCAGGCTTCTGAGTGTTCTGCTATGCTCATCTGTGCATTTCCTTGTAAAATTCAACTTTAGCAAAGAACCCTGATAAGTAAGTTTAGCAACACACTGCCCCTCAGCCATCCTCCATATCTGATCATCCTTGAATCTGTTCAGGTTCCTCATCCTCCACTGTCCCCCAGGTGATGTCAGATCACCCTGGCCTGTCTCTAGTAAGAATCCTATTAGGTCCATTTAACTAATCCCCCTCCCTCTGAGTTTTCTCTCAGTCATTTTCCATCCACTGACTCCCACACTGTTCTTTGGCTATAAAATCCCACTTGCCTGTGCTTATTCAAAGTTTAGCCCAATCTCTCTCCCCACTGCAAGACCCCATTGCAGTGATTC
>NW_007746585.1:4473-5059 GCF_000696425.1 Galeopterus variegatus | reverse complement strand
TTGCTATTGAGAAAAAAGTGGAGAAAATGATGCAGCATGGTATTTGTTGATAAGCCCCAGGAGGCAGGAGGCGAGACACTAAGAGCATGTTCGTTGCTAATGCATAAGACTAGGAGAGGAATTTATATTACCCCTCATTCTCCCTGCTTCCTCCTGATAGAAATATCAAAAAGGCAGAAGAGAAGAGGAGTATCATTCCTGTGTTTTAAAGTCTTCCAAATGGCTTCCTATCATAATCAGAATATAATCTAAATTCCTTCCAAGATCTGCCTTGCACCTACTTCTTTGTCCTCATCTCCTATAACTCCCTCCTTTGTCTCCTCTGCTCTTCTGGTCTTATAATTTATTTTCCTGGACAGGCCCAGTGGTATGCTGGACTGGCTCATGTTGGCTCATTATTCTTTGCTTCCCAACTCCACATTCACTGACCTTGCATTGGTAATTCAAAACAGTGGGAGTATTTACACCATGGAAATTAGCAAACTCTACAAACCAGGGCTCCCTGTGACCCAGTCGTTTGTTAAGCACTTATCAGTACACCATGGAAAAGCCAACTGCTTTGGTCTTTGGCTCAGCTGTTTCCTCA
>NW_007746585.1:0-941 GCF_000696425.1 Galeopterus variegatus | reverse complement strand
GCGGCGCACTATCCAGTGCGCCACCGGGCCGGCCCTCGTATTATCTTTTAATTCTATTTTTTCATGGACCTTTTGGAGTACCCTCGCATGTGTCTGTTCGGTGAAGGTTGAGGCTAGGTACTATGGGAGGAAGATCTGGGAGGGCCAGGGAGGAAAGTAGGGCTGATCTGAAAGCTAATTGGGCCGTAGCATCCCCAGCCAGCCAGCTGCACTGGCTGCCTCAGTCACTTTGGAAGCTCCTTTCTGCATCCTGGAGTTGGGGAGAGAGTGAAAGAGCAGCTCCATCATACTTAACCTCTCTGTATTTTGTTTTCTTCAGATATGAAATAGGAAAAATAGCAGTAACATGAGATAGAGTTGATGTAGAGATCATATATGTAAAATGCTTAGTGCAGGGCCTGGTATGTAGTAAGCGCTCATTAAATGTTGGTATGTGTGTTTACATAGTATCTATAGTAAATGGTTGTGGAAACTCAGTGGAGGAAGGGTGCTGCCCAATATGTGACTTAGGAAGGCTTTAGAAAGTGATATATGATCTGGGCCTAGAAGAACTGGCAGGATTTCCATAGATAGAGCTTGGAGGTGGAGGGTAGGTAAGGGGATTCTTGGCAGAGGGAAGAGCTTAAGCAATGACATAGAGAAGGAAAGTGTGGTAAGGGTGGGGAAAGGACACTGAAAAGGGGTGACATGACCTTGTCTGACCTTTGCCTCTCTAGAGAGGCAATGTAGTGTGTTGGTTAGGAATGTAGACTTTGGAGCTGGACTGCCTGAGCTTGAACTCCAGCTCTGCAAGTGTCCACTTGTGTGACCTTGGCCAAGTTATGTAGTCTTTCTGAGCCTCAATTTCTCCAACCATAAAATAGGGGTAACAAGGGCAAATGTATCCCATGGGGCTGTTCTAGACAATTAAGTGAGATGATATATGTAAAGTGCTGCAGAAG
>NW_007746584.1:4930-13270 GCF_000696425.1 Galeopterus variegatus | reverse complement strand
AGGGACCCGGGGTATGGAGTCAGGCACCGGACCTCTCTCCCACAACCAGGCACAACATGCCAGCAACTTGGAGCCCACCCAGGGACCCGGGGCAAGGAGAAGGGGAATGGTCCCCTCTCCCACAACCAGGCACACCATGCCAGTGCTTCAGGGCCCGCCCAGGGACCCGAGGCATGGAGAAGGGAACTGGACACCCCTCCCACAACCAGGCACACCATGCCAGCACCTTGGGCCCCGCCCAGGGACCCAGAGCATGGAGAAGGGGACTAGACCTCTCTCCCACAACCAGGTACACCAAGCCAGTGCCTCAGATCCCACCCAGTGACCTGAGGTATGGAGCCAGAGACTGGACCCTCCTCCCACAGCAGGCACAAAATGACAGCACCTTGGGGCCCACCTGGGTACCCAAGGTATGGAGACGGGGCCCGGACCCTCCTCCCACAGCAGGCACAAAATGACAGCACCTTGGGGCCCACCCAGGGACCCAGGACATGGAGAAGGGGACTGGACCCCTCTCCCACAACTAGGCACAAGGCACCAGTGCCTTGGGGCCTGCCCAGGGACCAGAGGCATGGAGAAAGGGACCAAACACACCCCACAACCAGGCATACTGCCAGTGCCAAGGAGCATACCAAAAACAGCACCTCCCCGTGGGTGGCCCACCACAGCCACCACAATAACCATGGCTGCTGCAAAAGTAGCTAGATGTCACAACCAGTACAGAGATGGTCCGCCAACCACTGGAGTGCATTCACACAAGAAGAGTCACCAGCATGGGCCGGCCCGGTGGCGCACTGCTACAGTGCGCTGCTTGGGAGCGTGGCGGTGCTCCCGCCGAGGGTTCGGATCCCACATACAGACCGGTTCCCGCTCACTGGCTGAGTGAGGTGCGGGAGCAACACTGAGGGTTGCGATCCCGTTGCTGGTCCCGGTCCGGTGCGGGCGCGACACTGAGGGTTGTGATCCGTGGCCGGACATGAAAAAAGACAAAAAAAAGGAAAAAAAAAAAGAGTCACCAGCAGAGACAAAGAAAAGAAGAGGATGTCTCTTTCCACAAAACCCATTTCAGAGTGACAGAAGAAGCATCTGCTCTATGATAATATTGGGGGACCTGATCACACCTCTCAGCATTGGACAGATCATCTAGGCAACAAATTAACAGAGTAACCATTATTCTTTCAGAAGGAGAGAAGAAATCTAGGGTAATTAGAGCGGGGAGGGGAGGGAATGGGGGAAGGGGAGAGGTTGGACAAGGGGCATAAAGAATAATTATGATTTATAACAGTATATATGCTAGTAATATTGATTTAATCAACATATCTCAATGTTCAACCCCAAAAATATGTATAATCGATTTTGATTCAATAAATAAATTAAATAAATAAATAAAATAATAAACAAAACCATTACATGGTCTATGGTTTCCCAAGCACTCACTGAGAGCAGAATTGTTACCATCATGCCTATTCAACAGATGAGAAAACTCATGCTCAGAAAGTCTCAGTGGCTTGCCTGGTGTTATATATCTTGTCAATGGCAAGAGTGGCACTCAATCCTCAGTCTTCTGACCCCAAATCTAAGGCTCTTTATGCCAGCACGATGCATACTAGCATGTTAAGCAGGGTCACCTTTTGGGCTAGGAAGTTTTGCATTCCTCTCCTTCAAGAACTATATTCCAGTTTTATCACATCCACCTCTGTTTTGAGGTTTCCCTCCTAGATAGGCAATTGAGATTTTTGAAGGAGCAGAGGAAGCATTTTTGGCACTTGTGTCTTTTGCTCTTCACTGTTGGAACTGACAGAGGCCCCCTTTATGGCTGACTTCCTGTGCACGTTCCTGATTCTCACCCTACCGTGAAAGTAACCTACTCTGCGTCTCATTCCTCTGCCTAGCGTGATTCAAACTAGAGGACTAGTTAGACCACTTTTCCTAAGCACATGTTTGCATTTTAAGAAAAATCTTTGAAGCGTTAACACAGGGAAGTGCGCACTGGGCCAGTTTTAGGCACTGTCATACCTTTACCTGTGACAGCAGGACCAGTAGTAGAAGGTGAGGTGACTACCTCACAGGGCACCATTAGTGGGCATTTTCCTTCAACCCCGGTTAACAAAAAAGCGGTGGAAATTATACTGTCTGCCACTAGAGGGCAGATTAGCCAAATTTTGGAATATTTCCTGGCAATTGCGAAGTCACAGGAAGTTTTTCTTTCTCTGCTCTCACAAATTCCCCTGCATTAGACAGAGAAGAGAGGCCAGGGTCACCAGAAACGGGAAAAGCAAAGGCAGCATTTGCCCTGCAGGGTACCACTCTCTTGGATTTTCTCCTGTTGCTGGCCCTGCTCTACAATCCTGTTAGCTTGTTTTTCCTTATCTTCCTGACCTCCAAATTCCGTAGTATCCCAGGGTTCAGTTCTTTGACTTCTTCTCTTCCCTATCTACATCCATTCCTTAGGTGATCTCATCCAATTTCAGAACTACAAACCATTTACGTACTCCCAAAAGTATATCTCCAGCCTAGTTTTTTCTCTGAATTCCAGATTCATAAGCCATTTACCTGATATTTCCACTTAGATGTCTAATACACACTCTAAACTTGACAAGTTGAAAGCCCTTGATTTCTCTGACCTCACCTCTCCCAACTTCTCTTCCTACAGGCTTCCCCATCTCAATAAATATCCTACTTCTCAGCCACAGATCTCAGAGTCATTTTGACTCCTTTCTTTATCTTACAACTCCCATCTGCTGCATCAGGAAATCCTAATGACTCTACCTTCAAAACCTGTAGAATTCAACCACTTTCAACCCTCCACTGTCCCCTTCCCCATCATACCTCACCTGGATTATTGCCATCACATCCCAAGTAGTCTTCCTGCTTACACTTTTGCCCACTTTCCACCCAGCAGCCACAGAGTCAGCAAATTCAAATCATAGCCCATCACCACTCTCCTCAAAGCCCTACCAATTCTGCCTGTCTCATTGACAGCAATACCCTGATGGCCTTACCAAGGCTGACAATGCCTTGAATGATCTCAGAGCCCCACCCCCACCTGCCTCAGTTTCCCCCACCTCATCCCTCCTTCACCCTGCTCCAGTCTCAGTGGCCCCCTCACTGGTCCTTAACACATCAGCACGTTCCCACCTTCACACCTGCTGTTCCCTCACCTTGGAATCATATTTTCCCAGTTATCTCCACTTCCCTACTTTCTTCAAGTCTCTGCTCACATATCTCCCTATCAGAGAGGCCTTTCCTAATGACCCTGTAGGAGCAGCATTCTCCATCTTCTATTGCCCTGACCTGCTTTATTTGTCTCACCATTATCACCACATGCACACACAGGCACGCACACTATTTGTTGTTTGTCTTTCCTGACTATAATGTGTCCTTCTTCAAGGCAGAGATTTCTGCCTATTTTGTTACCGGCTATCTCCCTAACTCCTCATCTAATGCCTTGCACATATAAGGGCTCAGTAAATATCTGTTGAGTGAATGAATGAATATTCATCTTCTAGTGCAATTATCTCCTCGGGGTATATTTCTAGGAGTGGGATTACTGACTCCAAGGGTATGAATATTAAAGACATATTTGACACATTTACATTCCCATCAACCGAGTGCATGACAGTGCCATTGGCCCAAACCTCACCAAAAGTAGTTTTGTCAATAGTTTTTATCTTTAGTAATCTGCTAGGTAAAATATTTTCTTTTTATTTACCTTTTTTTTTTTTGGTGGCTGACCAGAACGGGGATACAAACCCATGAACTTGGTGTTATAAGGCTGCACTCTAACTCTTTTTATTTACATTTTGGGATTATTTGCATGTTATTATGTATACATTTATTAACCATTTGTATATACATTGTTTCTGTGAATTCCTTCATTCTGTTTTTTGAATACTATTCTATTATTATTATTTCCCTTGTTGACTTGTTCTTTGTGTATTAAATCTTTGCTTAAATTGCCCGCATTTTTTTGCAGTTTGCCATTTGTCTTTTAATCTTGTTTTTGATGTTGCCACCAAAAAGGAGTTAAAATTTTTAATGTAAATTTATTCATCTTTTCCCTTGTAGTTTTTGATTTTTCCAATAATAATGAGTTACATGAATGAATATTTGAACATTATGCCTGCTCAGGCTTTCTTGGTAATGTTTATTAAGCATATTCTTTTCTTGTGGATAAATGTCTTGCTAAAGTCTTATATCATGAGTCCAGGTAGAAGGAGGTGGTATAGAACTACTTGGCCTATCAAACATATAGACCCATGAATCTGGGGAGCAGGAACGCTATACCAAGGCAGAACGCCGAGAGAGGAATTACCTGGGGAGTCATGGAAGGGCAAACTGACATAGTTGTTAAATATGTATGCATAAAGCAGGTGCCAAAGGGAGAGCATTGTGTAGTTCCTGGGAGCTGCGCACTCACATTGTTCTGCTCCAAGGAGAGACATGTAAATGAACACAACTACACAGTTGTGGAGAAACAGAAAGGTTTGCATTGACAGGTTTCTCAGCTTGCAGAACTGCATATTCACTAGCTACTTCCCTTCCTCTGTCAGTGGTACTGGCTGACATATATCACCACAAAGTGGTGTTAGACATATGCACAGGTGAGGCAGGTGTCTTCCCATCCGTATTCACCCCCTCTGTGTGTCAGGCACTAAAGATGTTCTCAAGTGCAGGAACAACACTTTCTGGTCCCAATATAAATTCCCACCCATTGCGCCACAGATGGGGTTAAAGTGTACTGAGATATTTATTCCTCCCTGGCTCTCAAAGCTGCTGTTGCAGGGCCTGGGTGGCCTGAATCCCCTACCCTTACTCCTCAAAGCACTGTTTGTGGACTAGCAGGATGGGCATCTTCTGGAAGCTTGTTAGCAATGCAGAATCTCAGGCCTCATCACAGAATCAGCATTTCCACAAGACGCCCAGGTGATTGTCTGCCCATTTAAATTTCAGAGGCTGTGCCCAAGACAATTGACTCTGATTTTGAACAAGCCCGTCCTTTTATTCCACTTTGATGTATAAATATGATCTTTCTTTCTTTGTTTCTTGATCGTGAAAACATTTGGAGAGCACTGATTATTATAATCAGAGCTAGAAAGAGTGTCAAATAATGTTGTTGCTGCTGATGTTTGTTTAATAGTTCCTGTTTCTAGAATGTGTGGACACTATTTAGGACTTGATTTTGTTGGCTTTGCAACCTTCTCTAATAGTTCACGTGTAATTTAAGGCTTGCTCCTTTTCCAATAAGATGGTGAGACCCTAAAGAACAAGGACTATTTCATCTTATATCTCTTCTCTATAATTTTTTTAATACCATAAAGCAGTGTTTTGCGAACTTTGCATAGGCATCACTGTGTGTGGGGAGGTGTCTTATTAGTATGCAGATGTAGGGGCCAATGAAACTTCCTTTTCATACCTGAAGGGTCACTAATAAAAATCAACTGTCAATATCTAATTAATATGAAGAAAAGGCATAATAAAGTTTATTATTTTAATGTACTGGAAAGGGGCAATACACAGTGGAATCACAAGAGAGTAATTTTCCAATTTTCCAGTGGGTACAGAAGCTTATATACCAATTTTCATAGGGAAAGGGGAGATCAGGGGTATAGGAATAAATGATTTTTAGGAGGACTCAATGGGTCTAGAGAACATACAATGGCCTGAACAAAGTTTATTTGGCCTGCAGAGCAGACACTGACTGGTAAATATTTCTCTTCAAAATGCCTAATGGGGGCCGAGCCCGTGGCGCATTCGGGAGAGTGCGGCGCTGGGAGCGCAGCGACGCTGCCACCGTGGGTTCGGATCCTATATAGGAATGGCCAGTGCGCTTACTGGCTGAACGCAGTGTGGGTGACACCACATCAAGGGTTGTGATCCCCTCACCAGTCATGAAAAAGACAAAAAAAAACCCCCAAAAAAACCAAAAAAAAACCCTATGAATGGGACCGAAATAGAAGACAATGGTTTATGACAAAAGTCTGTCCACGCACCTCAGTCTTTCTTCCTGTGATATGAGCTAAGTTAACGAAAACTCAGAGAAAAGGCCAAAAATAATGTCTCCTTTGGCAAGTCTGGACTTTAGGCAGATAAGGGAAAAGCTTCATCTTGTGCTTTGGAGAGTGACGGCGGTGTGTGGGGGGACTGGAGGCAGGGAGGTCAGAGAGAACTTGAGGCTGCTTTTTTATTCCAGCATGTCCAAGTTCCATATTTGGTGCAACAGCCTCTGAGCTCCAACACAGATTTTTATTCAGTAGATCTGAGATTCTGCATTTCATGGAAGCTCTCAGGTAACACTGGTACTGATGGTCTATGGACCACACTTTGAGTACGAGGTTGAGTATTCATTTTACTCTCACAGCATGTTTCTGAGGTAGGTGGGCTAGATATTATCCTAGTTTTATAGATAAGGCATCTGAGGAACTGGGTGTTAAAGAACCATGCCAAAGATCTCACTGCAAGTGATGGAGTTGGGCCCCCCAAGATGTTTGCCTCTCATTCGTGCAGTAAACCATAGAAGGGCATATGAAGGCTGGCCATAGAATTGTGAGAGGCTCCAGAGCAGTCTTGGGTCTAAGGCCAAAATTTTCTCTCTCTTCTGATGGCCATGACTCAGGCAGTATACTTTAGACTAGCATCATGGTGAACAGGAGTTTTCTACTAGGGGGTCTTTTGGACACTCTGTCAGTGACTACCAAGATACTTATCACTTTGTTTATTTATTTATTTTTAAAATTTTTATTGAATCATTATTGATTATATATATTTTGGGGGCTCAAAGTTGACATATGTTGATCAAATCAATATTACTAATATGTATATTGTTACAAATTGTACTTATTCTTTATGCCCCTTGTCCAATCTCTCCCCATTCCCTCCCCACTCCCACCTCTGATAACCCTAGATTTCTTCTCTCCCTCTGAAAGAGTAATGGTTACTCTGCTGATTTGTTGCCTAGATGATCTGTCCAATGCCGAGAGGTGTGGTCAGGTCCCCCAATATTATCACAGAGCAGATGCTTTTTCTGTCACGCTGGAATGGGCTTTGTGGAGAGAGACATCCTTTTCTTTTCTTTGGTCTCTGCTGGCGACTCTCTTTGTGTCAATGCACTCCAGTGGCTGGTGGACCATCTGTGTGGTGGTGGTGGTTGTGACGTCCAGCCACTTTCACGACAGCCTTGGTTATTGTGGTGGCTGTGGTGGGCCACCCACATGGAAATGGTGTTTTTGGCATACTCCTTGGTGCTGGCAGTGTGCCTTGTTGTGGGAGGGGGGTCCAGTCCCATACTTATTACTTTAGATCCTGTGGTTCTCCATCCTGGGTCACTTGTAGCACTTTAAAAAATAGACTCCTGGGCTCCGCCATGAAGATACAAAATCAGAATCTTCAGAGATAGGAGCCCAGCCATCTCCATTATTCAAAGCACTGTGTGTGATTCTAGTGGATGACGAAGATTTAAAAAACCACTGCAATTGCTTTCTTTCCATCTTCATCTAGCTAAAGAATGGAAGAGCTAACCATTATTGAGAAACTTACTGTGTGCCTGGTAATTACTCAAAGTGTAGACAGAGGACCAGCAGCATTGGCTTTACCAGGGAGCTTGCTAAAAAAGTCAGAATCTAAGGTCCCAACTCACATTCACTGAATCAGAATTTGTATTTTAACAAGATCCACAGGTGATTCCCATGCATAGAGAAGCATTGCTTTACACGCATAATCTCATTTCATTTTATCATTCCGACAAACTATGGGATAGTTTTTCAGATATGTGGATGTTGAGGTCTAGGGAAGTTAACTAACTTGCCTAAGGTCACATAGCTAGTAAGAATTCAAAGTTGGTTTTGTCTCACTCTAGAACCCATATTCTCAACAAAATACTAGTGATTCTCACAATTAGTGTGTGGAAGATTTACCTAGGGAGTTTATTAAAAATATTGATTCCTGAGCTTCCTTCCTGAAAGTTTGACCCAACCATCTGAGGCAGAGCCCAGAAATCAGCATTTTAATCCGTTCATCCCAGGGACTTTGAAGCAGGTGGCCACAGAACACAATTTGCAAGGCACTGCACTTTATCATACTTACTGAATATGCTTTTGGAGAGAGAATTTCCCTGCATTTCCAAGGCTCTTCAAAATGAGGGTTTGGGTGATAGTAAAATGGATTTTCCACCAAATCCTGGACTGAGATCCTCTAGAAACCTTTGGATCCCATCCTAACCTTTGGATCCCATTCCAACCTTTGGGAGAAAGTGTGGAGTCCCACTATAGCTGAACAGATCATCCCAGTAGGGGTTTGGTTGGATTCTAGACAGATAGTGAGACCAGGCAAGGGAAAGATCTG
>NW_007746584.1:0-203 GCF_000696425.1 Galeopterus variegatus | reverse complement strand
TTTGGGATGGTAAGTAATTTGCTTTTTCAATTTGCCTTGAAGCTTGATGGATTCTCAACTCAGAGGAAAACTTCTTTTTCCATTTGGAGAGAGTGGGCAAAGTCTTGTTATAGTCAACATCATGTCCTGATGTATTTCTACGACCAAATGCTCCATCCCGAGTTGGCTGGTTAGCTCTGTTGGTTAGAGCGCCGCCTTGTATA
>NW_007746583.1:11610-13270 GCF_000696425.1 Galeopterus variegatus | reverse complement strand
ATTTTTTTTTTTTTTTTTTTTTGTCCAGAGAAATGGCCCTGGAAACAGACCTTAGCTTTACTCAGACATCCAACCGTTTCGGCTTTCTTCTTTTACCTACCATAAAATAATAAATCCATAAAGCATTAAAAGCATGGGCTTTGGAATCAAACATACCAGAGTGTAGGTATGGTTGTGGAACCTTTCTAACCATCCTGAATTACACTTTTTAAAAATCTGAAACTGAGAAGAATAACGCTGATTTCATGGAGTTGCTGTATGATTGCTTAGAATGCAGCAATTACTCAGTAAGTGTGTTATTACAGGTGCTANGTATGTGGGTTTGTTGTTGTTTTCTGTTTGTAATTATTGTGGCAAAGATTCATCATCAATTATTTGTCTTGGGCTTACCATATGCCTCTGCTATTAAGATTGGCAACATTCCAGTGACCAGGAGACCTGGCAGTTATCAAGAGTGTTCTTTGCACCTGCTGGTTTCTCCCTAGGCAGCTCACACAGGATTTTCTGTTTTAGATTTAAAACAAAAAGTTTCATCCACACGGACATGTACTCTTTCCCCAGAGGTTTGGTGTTGTGATTACCTGTGCAAGCCAATAGAAGCCAGATGGCAATTACAGAAACATGACTATTTGGTTAGATAGCTCACGACGAGTTTGTGAGTGAGAGCAGCCTATAGTAATCCAATTCTCCACTAGGTGGCGGCAAAGCCTGTAGTATTATCTTAACCATTGTTCCTCCTGGACAAACAGTGAAAGCAGTGACTGCTGCTGTTCTGGAGGGAGTAATTATTGCTAAAACTGTGATATATGCCCTTGAGATGTCATGGTTACTCTTCCTGAGATAATCAAACTCCAGTTTTTAAAAAGGGATTTTAGTTTTTGACATTTTAAGTCACTTGAATTTATAGAAACAACTACAAAAATAATAACAAGAGCTAACATTTATTAAGCGTTTGTTGCGTGCCTGGCACTGTTATAAGTGTGCAGGGCTCCTGACACTACCCTACTTCTTAGAGGTTTCACAGGGACCACAAGTCCCTCTCCTTTAATAAAGAACTACGCCTTCCAGGCCCACTCCTATAACCATAACGTTAGCTACATAAACATATACTCACAGCTAAACTACCCTGCCTAGGAGAGGAGTTTGGTTAAGTATATTAATGGTTTAGCCAAGAGTCTTTTACAGGGTTTTATGAACACTTTACAGTTATAATGGTTCTTTCTTTCTTTCTTCTTTTTTTTTTTTTACGTGACCGGTAAGGGGATCACAACCCTTGGCTTGGTGTCTCCCGCACGGTGCTCAGCCAGTGAGCGCACCAGCCATCCCTATATAGGATCCGAATCCACGGCAGGAGCGCCGCTGTGCTCCCAGCGCCGCACTCTCCTGAGTGAGCCACGGGGCCAGCCCATGATGGGTATTTCTTAGAGCATTTATCTTCTTTTTTAATAACTTTCCCCCTGAGACTCCTGTTAACACTTGGTTGAGTCCCCTGATTGGCTCATTCATCTGAGACTGTCTGGTGAGTTTCTGGGGTGACCCACTGGAGTCTTTTTTTCAGGGCCTGAGGCTGAGAAGCCAGACAACATGAGTTCGATTCGTCATGGTAATAAGCCCTAACCATCAGGAGAAAGTGGACTGGCTGGTATTTGACTCTGTCCCC
>NW_007746583.1:5484-6391 GCF_000696425.1 Galeopterus variegatus | reverse complement strand
AAGCAGCCTGAGGCCTGCACCAGATGCAGCTGTTCCAGAATCATAAGCCAAATAAACCTCTATTCTTTATAAATTACCCAGTCTCAGATATCTCTGTTATAGCAACACAAGCGGACTAATACACCATTTTTAACAATTTGGAGGCATTGGTGTCTGCAGAATGCCCTTCCCTGTTGAAAATCTTTTTCTCTGTGTCCCTGCTGCCTTTGCATTCTTGTGGCTCCTGCTCTTGCAGCATCTCCATGGGCTCCCGTGTTACTCCTCTTCCTTCTCCTACTTCTAAATGGAAAGCTTCCAAAATTTTATTCATGGGAATCTTTTTTTACATTCCCATTTATTCGACTCCAGAAAGCAAATTTTGAATGAGCCAGATACCCCATCACCTCCATTCAGGAGATTCCAACAGACATAGTCAAGCACTAAGACATTCAAGTTCTGGACATACATTTTAAATTGTCTAGATATACATTTCTTATTTGTCTCCACATAAAGTCACCTACTGCCATCCCAAATTCAGTATGTTTAAAACCAGCCACACACAATGATATGAAAAGGGATAAGAAAAAGGTAGTGTGTGTGTATATATACAGTCATCTGACAATTGACATTTAGGTTGGTTCCAACTCATGGCTATTTTAAATAGAGCTGTGATAAACATGGGAGTGCAGGTATCCTTTTGACATGGTGATTTCCATTCCTTTGGTTATATACCCAGCAGCAGAATTGCTGGATTGTATGGCAGTTCTATCTGTAGTTGTTTGAGGAAACTCCATACTGTTTTCCATAATGACTGCACCAATTTAGAGTCCTACCAACAGTGTATGAGGGTTCCTCTTTCTCTGCATCCTTGTCAGCATTTGTCATTCTCTGTCTTTTTGATAATAGCCAATCTAACTGGAGTGAGATG
>NW_007746583.1:0-359 GCF_000696425.1 Galeopterus variegatus | reverse complement strand
GAGTGATGTTTTCAGAGGACAATGTTTAGTCTGTTAATAGTGACATTTATGTCAGAATTAAGCCTCAACAGTGAAGCTCATTTACATGATTTCAGGGGGATCTTCTGAATCTTTCATTAGAAATACGAAAATAGATGGAAGTGTTCAATGCTATAGTGACTAAGGCATGCCACTGACCAATGGTCAGACTGTGAATGGCACTCGCAACCTGCCAGCTCAGGAGCTCAGGATCTCAAGTAGCTGTGAGTCAGAGTGGTTAACAGCACATGTCCTTGAGCCACAGTGGACTTGGCTTCCAGCTGTGGAACTTTGTGCAAGTTGCTTAGTTAGTCTGTTAAGCCTTAGTTTGTTTTTTTTTT
>NW_007746582.1:12800-13271 GCF_000696425.1 Galeopterus variegatus | reverse complement strand
AGGTTTCGGTAATGGGCCACAATAATCAACCACATTGTATATCGACAAAATAAAATTAAGATTAAAAAAAAAAAGAAAAAGAAAAAAATTGGAATTTTTCCATGTATTTGTTTCAGATCACAATGGATTAAAATTAGAAATCAATAACAAATGAAACTCTGGAAATTATACAAACACATGAAAATTAAAAAACATTCTACTTAATGACATATGGGTCCGAGAAGAAATTAAAGCAGAAATCAAAAAATGTCCTAAAACTAATGAAAATTGACAAATCATACCAAAACCTGTGGGATACTGTAAAATCAGTACTAAGAGGGAAGTTTATTGCAATAAACACTTACATCAAAATAATAGAAAGATTTCAAATAAAGAACCTAATGTTACACCTCACAGAACTAAAAAACAAGAACCATTCAATCCCAAAATTAGTAGACAAAAAGAAATAATTAACATCAGAACAGAACTACA
>NW_007746582.1:10384-11000 GCF_000696425.1 Galeopterus variegatus | reverse complement strand
AGGGTTCAGATCCCACATACAGACCAGTTCCCGCTCACTGGCTGAGCGAGGCGTGGGAGTGGCGCCGAGGGTTGCGATCCCGTTGCCGGTCCCCCGTCCGGTGCGGGGGCAGCACTGAGAGTTGCGATCCATTGAAGGACACGGAAAAAGACAAAAAAGACAAAAAAAAAAAAAAAAGAATAAGACCCAAAAAGCACAGACAAACAAAAAAATTGGATTATATCAAACTAAAATGCTTCTGCACAATGAAATAAACAATTAACAGAGTGAAAAGACAACCTACAGAATGTGAGCAAATATTTGCAAACTATGCATCAGACAAGGGATTAATATCCAGAATATACAAGGAAGTCAAACAACTTAAGAGAGAGAGAAAAAAAAGAGAGAACAAAAATAAACTGATTGAAACATGGACAAAGGAGCTAAATAGGCATTTCTCAAAGGAAAATATATGAATTGCCAACAGACATATGAAAAAATGCTGAACATCACTAGTCATCAGGGAAATGCAAGTCAAAACCACATTAAAATATCATCTCAAGCCAATTAGACTGGCTATTATCAAAAAGAGAATAACAAATGTTGGCAAGGATGCAGAGAAAGGGAAACTCTACTA
>NW_007746582.1:7558-8274 GCF_000696425.1 Galeopterus variegatus | reverse complement strand
CATGGAAATGCATATTATGAAAAAAACCTATGTATAAATTTCAAAATTATTTTGCACCAAAATAAGGTCATACCAACTTGTTAAAATATGTCTGAACAGGATCTTGTTTGAGACAACAAGAATGATAAAACATCAGTTTGAACAGAGCCCATATCAGAGCAACATGAATTCTGCTAAAATTGGAGCCATAACGAACATGAAATTTATGGTGAAGCCTGGGTGGAAGGATGGTGAAATCAATGATGCTTAAAAAAAGTTGATGGGGGTTATGTTGTTCAGGATTATGTGGGCTAAACCCCAAACCACATGAGGAGCATCTCATCTCATATCCAACCTTGCACGTGCATACTGAGGTAGCACCAAGTAACCTTCTAGGCCAGACATGCCACTCCCATATTTCACCTTCAAAAGCTACGTGTGCTCAGAAGTAGCCTGTGGATATTTTGCCTCTCGTCATATCTGCATCAGCAACTGCAAAGTCTTCATCCTCAGACTCTGTTATAGCAGCCCCTCAGGAATCACCCATGCAGTTTTCATTTCTTTCCCCATCGTATGTTAAATGTAAGGAATCTTATACGTATTCGCGTTAAGATGTGTGGTTGCAAATAAGGAGGTTAGGTGTGCTGTGCTTGCTTTCTCTAGCTTAGTGCTAATGAAAGAGGGATGGGGAATGCTGTTGAAAGAGAAATCTTAGGAAAGACCCATCAGCACCACCA
>NW_007746582.1:4915-6163 GCF_000696425.1 Galeopterus variegatus | reverse complement strand
CTCCAAGATATTAGCCAAAAACAGACTATGTCATGCATGCTCATGAATAATGAGTGTTTGTGTGTGTGTGTAGCAAATTGCAGGTACAATTACAAATATATTGTCAAACTGCAGAAGAAAGAGGATACACTTTAGAGGTAAACATTGTTACATCTGGAAATCAAAATAGTATTGCTTTGAGAAAATTAGTGAAGACTTTGACTTCATTATATTGTTTAAATATTTCACTGTTAAATTTGTTTCTATGTGTATTACTTCTACATTTTAGACAGAACCAATTATCACTAACTTAGCAACTTAACAAGATTCCATTTATTTCTTTCATTTCTTAGTTGAGAAATCCAAAGTGTTTTGCCTGGGTACTCTGAGTAGGTTGTCCCAAGCAGAAAATATCCCCCAGGCTGTGCTCTATTTTTGACAACTAGGGAAAAATGCATTTCCAGGATCTTTCATGTTGTTGGCAGAATTCATTTTCTTTCTACAGTTTCCTCTTCTACCCACCGACACCCATTTTCAAAGTCAGCAACAGCATGTTAAATCCATCTCATATTTCAAATACCTGATTTCTTCTTCTACAGCATCTTCTGCCATCCCCTTCTGCTTTAAGGCCTCTTGTAATTACTTCATCTCTACCGGTAATCTAGAACAATCCCTTATCTCAACATCAGCTGATTAGTAACCTTAATTACAACTTCGGTATCTTTTTCACATGTAACATAACATAACCACCTATGTTATGTTACCTGCAGGGTTGGAAATCTTCCTGGGGTACAATGAGACCAATAAATTATTGCAATGAAAAAAATTTTGTTTTTTAAAATTGTCAATATATTTACAAAAGTATGCCATGTTTATGTCTTGTGATGGTTTATATAAGTAAAAAGCAAGGCAGAATACAGCCTTCAAATTTTTAGTGATTTTTTATGGTAAAGCTCACAAATATAATAGTATAAAAGCACATAAAGCTCAAAATAAAGTGTTATGTTTAAAGCACAACCACAATAAAAAAGGCACTTTCATCGTGTCAGTCTTGGGGCATAAAATTCTTTGTGCTGGGAAAGTTCTTCCTACATAAACAGAGCATCTACATGGACAGACTGGCACCTCTTTCTAACATCAAACACTAGGTACATCACCAGCCTCTCCTCCCACACTCTCTGTGGTCACACTCTACGTGGAGTGTCCCAATAGAAAAGAGAAAATGCTGTCGGGTGTTGTTCAACTACTATTTTGGCTGCTGTTCTCTAC
>NW_007746582.1:3305-4159 GCF_000696425.1 Galeopterus variegatus | reverse complement strand
CCTCCTGAGC
Source organism: Galeopterus variegatus (assembly GCF_000696425.1). Lineage (NCBI taxonomy): Eukaryota > Metazoa > Chordata > Mammalia > Dermoptera > Cynocephalidae > Galeopterus > Galeopterus variegatus. The sequence continues at coordinate 4,149 of NW_007746582.1, read as the reverse complement.
TGAAATTAGAAACTGTACACATTTGTTGTGATTTGACCATAAATAAAGGAATCAATGAATGAGAGAATCAATGGTGGGCTCCCCTCTGCCCTCTGCCACCTCTGTCATCCCTATCCCCATCTCTGCTCTCGCTCCACTTCTATCTCCCTTCATTTCTCCACCCTGTGACCTTTAGGCATCCAGGAAACCTCCACCAACTCTCTGATCTCCAGTCTGTCTAGATTTCTGTTGCCCCCACCTCTGTTCTGTGACACTTGTGATCTCTCTCTCTCTGTAACTCCTATTCCTGGGGTTCCACTTTGACCCTCCACACTTTCCGTCACTCCTGCAAACTTCATTTGTGTTCTTCCTCCTCTTGCCCTGTATCTATTCCCAATTGCAATAGCTCAGTGCATTCCCCATGTTCTCTATGGTCCCAACCCTCAAACTATCCTGCCCTCAACTTTCAGGCATCCTCATCTCCCCCATGAAACCAGTGCACACCCTGCACCCATGACCACAGTGAAGACTCCCTGACTCTCGTGGGCTCTTTGGCTCACTCACGCTCACAGTCCTCCACAGCTCCATCATTGCCCTGTGCCCATTTTACTACCACACATTCCTATTATCTCCCAGGCCCCATCTGCTTTTCCCACATTCTATACCTACCTTGGACAATCATCATCTTCCAAGATTGGCCTGCCCCATCTCTACTCCCCTTCCCTCCACACCATGCTTTTTAACCCCTCTCCTCCACTGACCTTTACTACTGTTTGCCCATTAACTCTTCATTCTTATTCGCAGTGTTGTTCCCATGACCCCTGCACCCTGTATCACCCCACCCCAATATCCTCAATACCTTAAC
>NW_007746582.1:2157-2759 GCF_000696425.1 Galeopterus variegatus | reverse complement strand
AATGTGGAAAGTTACTTCTTATCAGGCATCTCGCATTCTAGAGCCATAATTATGCTTTTGTATGAGAGTATGTTATGGAGATATACACATACATGTGGACTGTATGAGTGTGATTTATGAAGGAGGGTAACTGAGATATTGTGTATGTATCATTATGTGTGTTTATAATTATCGTGTGAGTTTGTATGTGCTGAGTGCATGAATGTCTTTGAGTGCACAATGGAATTGTGTGACCATACGAGTAACTTCTATGTGTATAAGTATGTGAGTTTGTGAGACAGTATACTTGAATTCGTGAGTGTGTGTACATTTCTGTGCTTGCATATATGTGTAAATGAGTGTATATATAGTATGGCTTGTTCACCGTATGGCTGTAGCCCTAATTTGATAAGTGGGGGTGATTGCAAATGAGCTTGGATCAAAGTGTTTCTTTCTTTTAGAAAAAAACTAAAAAAATTTAACACCTAGTTGATATTTTGTTATTAATTCTGAAAAGAGCATTGTTTATTACTGAAAATTCGGCAAAAAAAAAAAAAAAAAAAGAGTAGAGGAATGTGTTGACCGCTCTATGATATTAAATTAAACAAGTATCATTGGCTTAT
>NW_007746582.1:0-1295 GCF_000696425.1 Galeopterus variegatus | reverse complement strand
TTCTGTATTTTCGTCTGAGACTTAGAAACTGTAAGGGAAGGAGGCATATCAGAAGTCTGGGTAAGAAGTCATATTTTAAAAAGTGATTCTTCTGGGTCTGAGCTTGGCCCAGTGCCAAAGCCATAGAGGAAGAAGTAATTCTGAGTCATGAACTGAGCTAGTGAGGAGAGATGGGTTCCTAGCTCCTATGCCCATCTCTGATGGCTCCTAGTGTGATAGGGTGTAAATCACAATGACAGTGATGGTTGGTGTTTAATCCACGTAATAAGGAAACTTGAATTTTAATGTGCAGAGGGCTGTAGTTCTGAAATCAATCTCCTGTTCAGCTTACATGACAGCAGTCACAGGCATAATTTTCTAAATTGGTTTACTAACTGGATGCTAATAATATGTCCATGCTTGTAATAATGAACGGGATAAATCTACAGGAGTCTTCTAATTCTGTGCAGAAACAGTGGGCCTAATAGAAGTTGCTGGAATGAATTGTTTTTTTCTAAGTCTGGGCTTATAAAGTGCTCTGTGGATTCTATTATTGTGTCTATTGACTATGAGAGACTTTTCTCCTTTAAAGTTAGTGAAGCAGCATTTAAGGAAAAAATTAATTTATAATGATCCGTTTCAGAGTGTCTGAGGGTCTCAAATCTATCTCGCTATATGAGGATACCTCAGAAAGATCATGGAAATATTTGTACTATCTTTTAATTCTATTTCCATGAACATTTTGAAGTACACTCGTTTTCTATGCTTTAAAAGATAACACAAGTCCAAATATGTATTTTGATTTATATGATATGCAGTATTTTTACCCAAACATTCCATTTTGCCTAAGTGTCTTATATTTTGCTATTTCTCACAAATACTGCCATTTTGGGGTTTTGTTTGTTTGTTTGTTTTATGCTTGGGCCCTGAACTGTTTGATCCGCAGGGTAGGGACCATCATGGCAGTTATGTGGACAAGCTGGAGGAGCCCCTGCTACCTGCCTTTCAGAGCAGCGACCCTTTCTATGCCCCTGCCTTCCTGTGCACCTACCGAAAGCTCACCACCACCTTACAGATCCTGGACATGCTGCCCCAAATGGGAATGCCCTGTCCCTCCACAGCACAATAGTGACTCAGACACTGACTGGCTGTGTCTTGGGAATGTCACTTTACCTCTGTGGGCCTCAGGTTGCTCCTGTGAAAACTGAGGTACTAAGAGGACTAACCTCATAGAGGTATTTCAAGAACTAAAGGGGAGGGCCGGCCGGTGGCTCACTCGGGAGAGTGCGGTGCTGATAACACCAAGGCCCCGGGTT
>NW_007746581.1:11290-13275 GCF_000696425.1 Galeopterus variegatus | reverse complement strand
TTGTTGTTAGTCTTAGACTCTGTGCTTCAGTTTCCTAATAAGATCTAGTCAAAACAACTCTACATATTCCACTGCCATTTGCAGACCACTTTTGAGCACATTATCTCTGGGTCAAGGGCTAAAGTTCCAGCTCATAATACACAGTGGTAAATGTGCTTATACCCTGAAAACACATCACCAGGAGGCAGGGGATCTGGGATGGGAAGCTCATTTTGGAGTGTCCACAGAATCTGTTGCTTCTAAACCTAAGGTCAAGGGGAATGAGGTTCAACACGTAGTTATCTGCCAGGTCTCCTCGGGGATGGGGGGCGTATACCCCAAGGTGCTTTGAGGAGGTGGTGGAGGGCATGGAGATGTGTCTGGTCCCACAGAAGCTGAAGCTGGGTTGAGTGGAACAGTGATGCTGCTCCAAGTACAGGGCTCCTTTCTGCAGGCTGAAACTGAGGTCACCTCAGAGCCAGCCAGATATCTGCAGAGTGGTCACTTAAATTTCTATTTTTACATGGATTGGGTGGGGAGACTTGTTCTGTTTTCTGATCTAAGCATTTGCTGAGTTAACCATTGCAACTCAAGACAATCAGATGAACTAAGCAGAGGAAAGCCAGCATTTGTTTATAGCCTTCTGAGACCCCACTGGAATGTTAACCACTGTCCTGTATTAGGAAGAGACACTCTGAGTCCCTACAACATGTCCTGAGACATGTGCAAGAGGTAGGTAGGAAAGCGTGTCACTCTAATATCCCACAGCAGNTAAATCTCCTGCTTGGCAGCCCCATACGCAGGGCCTCTGGTTCCTCACAGGTCCTCAGCTGCATCGCTCTGGACAGTAGCTGCTTCCTCCACAGCCCAGGGCCTGGCAGTTCCAAGCCCACCCCTGACAGACACCCCCTCCACTGTGCTACACAATGAAGCCCTTTGGACCTCTCTTGCTCATTCAATTTACCTTATAAGCATAGCAAAAATTAAAATGTGCCAAAGCTCTCAACATCTCAACACCTTTCCTTAACACGTAGCTACCTTCTCTAAGGCCTGGTACACAAAAGGGACATTAAAATAGAATTGCAGTCAAGAAAGAGACAAGGACAGCTGGAGAAGACATGGAATCTGGGGACTATAGGAAGTCTCTCCACACCAAAATTGTGTTATCAGGTTTCCCCTCCAGTCTGTTGTTTTTGATGGGGAAGGCGAAGCTGACCAATCAAGCCAAGTTTCTGTCAGAGTGTGCATTTTGAAGGTGAGTGAAAAAAAAGCATCCAGGCAGTTAGAACCAGATTCTGGGGTAGGGGAGCAGAAAGGTGGATTTGAATTCCCAGCATGCAGGAGGCAGAGCGAGTCCTAAGAAATGCTATGGGTGTGGGGAGAAAAAACTTAAAACTCAGACATATGGCCTCAGCCTAGGGTCTGAGGGTTGTGCCACTTATTCAAGGAACAAGGAGTAAAGGAAGAAGCTGGGTGATTTTTGAGAAACTGAAGGCCATAGTCCAGGTGAAAGATGATGAGGTTTTGCACTATGGTGGGACATTGCAGATAGAGATGGAAAAGGACAGTCAGATTTGAAAACAGTTTGAAAACATTGTGGGTCTGGGATCATTGATTCTACTTTGCATGTTACAAGGTGCCTGATGCAATGTGTTGAGCATGCAGCATTTATAAGCACTCCTGATGTGTCTGTGTGTGTGTGTGTGTTTGTGTACATACTTTTTTTAAATTGAGATTTTTTCCTCTGCTTGCTGGAGCTCAGGAAGGAGACTCCTTGTTTCTTCTTAGGCTTCCTTTGAGTAACCAAGGCGTCACTTCTACTGCTCATTTCTTTTCCTGCTTGTCTCTTTCTTCTGAATGGAGGTGGCCCATGTGTTCCACTACTGAGTCTCAACCCCTCCTACCCAAAGGCCTAAGTCTAGTGTTTTCTCTTTTGCCTTTATCCTATTTTCTTGTTTTATTGTCATTGTCTTTGCATTAAAATAAAATATCATCTTTTTTCTCTG
>NW_007746581.1:9087-10531 GCF_000696425.1 Galeopterus variegatus | reverse complement strand
ACATTCATGAATGTGGGTGAAAGGATTCACAGTTAAAACTCGTTTAAATTCCAAATTTAAAATCAAAAGCAAAAACAAAGGCCTTAAGATGCTATGTCAAAAGCTACCATTAGATGGCAAAGAAACACAATAAACAAACAAAAAATAAATAAATAAATAAAATAAATAAAAGATGCCTGATATTAGAAATAGTTGGAAAGTAAGAGTGATACTGTTTTGTTATCATCAGGGAGCTCCTAACGCTTGAGTGGGTTCTCTGCCATGATCCGGGCAGGTGAGAGGAGCTGTCAGTGTGCTGAGTTTTGGGGGAAACCCACTCTGTGCTCTGTGCTCTGAGGCTGGAAGCCCAGCCTAGCCCCTCCCCACAGTCCTGGCCAAACCCATCTGCTATGAATGGAACTGTGTCCCCAAAATCACATATTGAAGCCCTAATCCCTGACGTGATTATATTTATTAATAAGGCTTTTGAGGAAGGAGGTAATTTAGGAAAAGTAAGTCATAAGTGTGGGACTCTGATCCAATAGGATTAGTGTCCTTGTGAGAGTAGAGAACAAAGCAGTCTCTCCTTCTCTCTCTCTCTCTCTCTCTCTCTCGTGCTCTCACACCCTTCCTTTGAGGACACACAATGGAAAGGCCATGTGAAGACATGGTGAGAAGGTGGCTGACTACAGAGAAGGAAGGCCTTTACAAGAGAGTGAACACTGCTGGATATTGATCTTGGACTTTTCAGCTTCCAAAACTGCAAAAGAATAAATACTTGTTGTTTTTGTCACCCAGTCTACAGTATTTAGGTGTGGCAGTCTGAGCACGCTAATACACCACCCCAAAATTCTCTGAGCAAACCCTGCTCAGGAGGCATCTCACGGACATGGAGACCAGCTTAGCTGCTCCTCCGCTTGCTGTTCTGACTCTGGTGAGGAAGGACTGAGTCTGCATCCTCAATATGTTTGCATTAAACACAAGTGCTTCCTTGAAGATGCGGTTCTCAGCTTGTTTTGCCTTCTGACCAGAATTGCACCAAAGTATATGAGCTACATTTTCAGTATTAAAGTTAAGAGACTTTCAAGTTCATTGCTCACTTAGATGCCAGTGGGGACATTGCATAGACTTTGTCTCTAGCCTCCCTCCTGTGTTTTAGGAGACAGGGTCACTGTCACCTGCAGGGCAACAGAGGATTAACAGTGTCCTAGCCTGGAGCCAGAAGAATCCAGCCTGGTTCTGAGACCCTGCTGGCTCACGCTGCCCCTTGACACGATGCCTACCTGGGTCAGGAGTGGGAGTCTGGGACGGATGTCTTCTGGCCATCAGCAGCCAAGCTGCCTTCAGGGGCATGCACAGATCATCCTGTCACCACTTGGGCACAAATTCCACCCAGGTGTTTATGCCTGGGAGCTTCTGAGGGTCTGGCATCTTCTCAGGGGAGCAGTCTGGGGTCAGCTCTGCT
>NW_007746581.1:6070-8133 GCF_000696425.1 Galeopterus variegatus | reverse complement strand
AGCTTTAACTGTGGCAAAGCTCTTAGCACCTACACATCAGCCACCCCCTCCTTTTATTGCTTATAGGGCACCAGGTTTCCTGGCGGTGCAAGGCAAGGACACATGAGCCTCCCCCACTCCTGGGCACTACTAAGGATTAGGGGCACAAGTGGCCAGCTCAGAAATGAGGTGTAGCTGGGATGAGGGCTAGACAGGGCTTCGTGGAAGGATTTTGATCCCTTATAGAAAGATGGATAATGAAAATTTTTTTCCTGCATGTAACAATTATGAGGCACCACAGTCCTCTTGAGGACATGAGGAATTAAGCCAAGTGTGAAAATCCAGTGTGGTGAAGATGTCAAAGCAGAAATACAGAAAAATCTCTGGGTCCTTTCTGCTGTTACCAGGCTGTCACACCAACCCTAAATGCTTTACCTTTCAGAACTTTTGTTGCTGCTGTAGTTTCTTTCACTTGCTTCTAAAATTATTCTAACTTATCCAGAAAAGACACGTAAGGGGAAGAGTCCAGCTAGACCTTAGACCTGCTCTTTAGGATAGAACAAGTGTTATCATGTGTGTGTGTGAATGTGTTTCTGGAGAGACTGAGTCATGAAGGGAATTAAACATAGTAAGCGATGTCCTCCCCTTGCATCTTGGCCATGCTATGTCGATGTCTACACAAGCACAAACCACTTTGAAGAGTTTATAAATTCTACTCTCTTCCTGTCTTCTCTTTTTACATCCTAAAGACCAGGCATCCTCCTCCTCTCCTTAATACTTCCCTTTCCCAATGTCTGATACATATAATGGACATCAAAGTAGAATTTTTATCACAAAAGAGAGGAAAGTGGGAGAAGACACACAACCTGGGCATTATGTGAAGCCTGTCCACCCCAAGATGGGGTTTGCAGGTTTCCCCTCCACTGTCATTTTTTTGACGGGGATGATGCTGACTGATTGAGCCAAGCTCCTGCCAGAGGTGTGTTTGACAGTTTACAAAGCAAAATTTCCAGACAATTAGGGCTGGATATCCAGGAAGAACAGCAGGAAGGTAGATAGTTCTGGATTCACAGCAAGGAGGATTCAGGGAGAGCCCTGAAAAAGGTTATGAGTGTGATGTTGGTAAGAGCAGAAAGCTGTTACCCCAAAATATGGTGCCTTGACATGCATCAAAAAGCAGCCTCAAGGTCTCTCTGATCCCACCCCCTTGTCCCTCAATTCTCTGTCACTCTCCAAAGCACAGGAAGAACCTGTTTCCTTATCTGTCTAAAGACTGGACCCATGAAAGAAGATGATGAACTCTGTTTTTTTCTCTGAGTTTTCATTAACTTAACTCATATCACAAGAAGGAAGGCAGGAATCTGTCATCAAACCTGGACTAACTTTTGTCACAGACCATTGTCTTGTATTTTGAACCCATTCAGTATTTTAAGGAAAATAATTTACCAGTCATTTTCAACTCTGGGAGACAAACGGACATTGTCTCAGACCATAGTATGTTCTCTAGGCCCACCGAACACCATGAGGAATCANGTGAAGATGTCAAAGCAGAAATACAGAAAAATCTCTGGGTCCTTTCTGCTGTTACCAAGCTATCACACCAACCCTAAATGCTTTACCTTTCAGAACATTGTTGCTGCTGTAGTTTCTTTCACTTGCTTCTTAAATTATTCTAACTTATCCAGAAAAGACACGTAAGTGGAAGAGTCCAGCTAGACCTTAGACCTGCTCTTTAGGAGAGAACAAGTATTATCATGTGTGTGTGTGAATGTGTTTGTGGAGAGACTGAGTCATGAAGGGAATTAAACATAGTAAGCGATGTCCTCCCCTTGCATGTTGGCCATGCTATGTCCATGTCTACACAAGCACAAACCACTTTGAAGAGTTTATAAATTCTACTCTCTTCCTGTCTCCTCTTTTTACATCCTAAGGACCAGGCATTCTCCTCCTCTCCTTAATACTTCCCTTTCCCAATGTCTGATACATATAATGGACATCAAATTAGAATTTTTATCACAAAAGGGAGGACAGTGGGAGAAGACATACAACCTGGGCATTATGTGAAGCCTGTCCACACCAAGATG
>NW_007746581.1:0-657 GCF_000696425.1 Galeopterus variegatus | reverse complement strand
AACAGGATGTTTGAGCTCAGGCTGCCCTGCAGTGGCTTGGCCACCTGCAGTCACACATCAGGGACATCCTTCAGAGTCCCTGGCTCCAGGATTCTCACGCTGATGATTTAGTGAGTTTCACTTCCCCTGCTGCTGCACCAGTTTGGAATGTGCAGGGAAAGATAAAAAATCATGCCTGTAAAGGGTTCAATTATGTCCATGTTTTATCGGGACCCAAGATAATTCTTGTATGTGGACACTGGATTGACAGGAAATGCAGACTGTCCCCTGGATCTGCAAACAGGGAGCCTGTTCTGTGTCAGAATATTGTCCCCCCCCCACTGCTAAAGAGTAAAAGAAAAAAGTGGCATTTATGGTGCACAGAAGGGACATGCACTGAGCAGCAACCACCCTAACTTAGGAGAGAAAATTTAACAAACTCTCCTTTTCTCCAGGGCCTCCCCTATCACCTACTCAGAAAGCCAAGCTCAGGACAGCTTCACCCGAGCCCCAAGAACTTGCTGGTAGGAAGAACACCTCAAAGCAATACCCAGTGATATGACCTTGGTTTTCCTACTTGGAAAAGAATTGTTCCAAGAAGACTAGGATGATTCAATGTTTCAAGTTTATCCTAATCCTGACAATTACATTTGGAAGCAGAAACAGTGATTTTTATCG
>NW_007746580.1:12410-13895 GCF_000696425.1 Galeopterus variegatus | reverse complement strand
ATAAATTTATATGACATAGGTTGAACTCTAAATAGTCAGTAATGTTTAGAGCACATTCATTCAAACCACAACTATATCAATATTAATGTAGATATATTAGACTTCATCAAAAAACGGCATCACAGTTGTTCATTAGTACAATTTCATTTTTGTCTTAGGTTTCTTGTGGAATTTTAATATTCTTAAAATTAAAAGCAGAGATAACACAAAGCCAATGCAGCTTAACTTCTAGGGGTCTACTTTCAAGGTGCTGGTGGAACCTCAGCTCTGCACTCACAAAGTGATACATCTTTGTAAATGTTGTAAATGTGAGCTATTTACCAATGATCAACTAAGCCCCCTTTCTCTTTCCATTCATATTTCATTTTATTTTATTGATTCTATATTTCTGTGGGGTACAGAATCAAATATCAATACATGGATACAATATGAGGTGATCAAATCAGGATAATTAGTATACTCACGTTTACAAAATATAATCAATATCTGTGACCTTTAACTAGTTTCTCACCAACCCCCCTCAAATAACCACTGTTCTGTCCTCTTTTTTTTTAAAGTTTAAATTATTATTGTGATTCTCTCTCTCTCTCTCTCTCTCTCTCTCTCTCTCTCTCTCNACCCTTAACTAGTTTCTCACCAACCCCCCTCAAATAACCACTGTTCTGTCCTCTTTTTTTTAAAGTTTAAATTATTATTGTGATTCTCTCTCTCTCTCTCTCTCTCTCTCTCTCTCTCCTCTCTCTCTCCTTTTTTTCTTTCTTTTAACTCACACTTTTGAGTGAGGATATATGGTATTTCTCTTTTTGTGCCTGGCTTATATAATGTAATTTTCCCTAAGTTCATTCATGTTCCTGTGAATGGCAGAATTTCATTTATTTTTTATGGCACAGTAGTATTACATTGAGTATATATACCATATTTTCCTATCCAGTCTTTTATCAATGGACATTTAGGTTGATTCCAACTCTTGGCTATTATAAATAGACCTACCATAAACATGGGAGTGCAGGTATTCCTTTGACATGATGATTTCGATTCCTTGGGTATATACCCAGCAGTGTGATTGCTGGGTCATATGGTAGTTCTATCTGTAGTTGTTTGAGGAACCTCCATACTGTTTTCCATAATGGCTGCAGTAATTTACAGTCCCACTAACAGTGTACAAGGCTTCCCCTTTCAAATGAAAAAATGCTCAATATCACTCAGCATCAGGGAAATACAAATGAAAACAACACTGACACATCATCTCACCCCAGTTAGACTAGCCATTATCAAAAAGACAGAGAATAACAAATTCTACTTCATCACTTTTCAAATAATAGAGAGTTCATTGGTGGGTCTATTAGCATTTATGGGGTCCAGCTAAGAAACGATTGAGTTAGTAACACTTTATTTGATGTTTATTGGGTATATTTTCATGGCTCAAAATCAACAACATTTATCATCAAATAATGACACCTATTATGTTGGAGTTATGGTGTCTAA
>NW_007746580.1:9684-11713 GCF_000696425.1 Galeopterus variegatus | reverse complement strand
GTAGAAGCTATGAAGCATGTACAAGTTTTTATTTGAGCATCTATTACATTATGTATTACCAAATGTAAATTTATTTCTGGGAATGTACAATGGAGTATGTATAGAGAGTATAACACTGTGATTTTCAAATATTTTAATGATAAGTACCTAACAACCCACTTAATAAATTTACATGAAAACTCGTAAAACTACCTTGAACTACTGTGATCAAAGATAGTGAAGCTGATTTAATTTAATCCTCTTGGATTTTCTCCTGTCACTTTCAGTTTTTTTCTCAGTGATAACTTGGGACTCTGTAAACATGACTTTAAATTGGAGGAGTAATTGAAATTCAAAATACTCAGGCAGATGAAATGCAGGAGAGGATTTTAATAATGTAATGGGATGCCAGCTTTAGCCTGCTCAACTATCACACAGAAACTTCTGGGAGCCCTATTTAGTGTCAAAACCTACAGTTTGGAGCAGCTGAAGTGCATAGCCATCTTGTGGCCGTTGGCAGCAATTCTAGGAATCTCCTCATTGGTAGTGTACATTTTGCCATCCGACTCAGGGAACAGGAAGGGGTAAAAGGGCAACGATGGAGATTGTCCAACCACTTCCATCTCTTCTTCCTAGATGAAACTGTCCGCTGTTTCTACATCAAATCCCACTTGATTTTCATGCCCCTTCCTCTCCCACAAATATGACACAGATCACAGGATGTCTATTCTCCTTTATTTGAAAATCAAGATATTTAATATAACAAAACTTAAAAACAAACAAGCAAACAAAAAACAAAAACAAAAAACGAAAATTTTATCTTGAATTTGCAGTGTTGCAGGACCTGCTAACACAGGGTTTTATGATAAAATAGGAGGTGCACTGGATTGAAGGAGGAAAACAGAATTCCAGTATCAATCCTGTAATCCTGAAATCTTTGGAGCTTTGCTAAGAACTATTCTAGTGTTTATCTAGTCCATTTTCACTGTCAGTTATCACCTTGCTGTGAAGATGTTTTTGGATTATTTTACCCCGTCCATTATTGTTTGGAAAAGGTATTTGTATATGCTAAGAACACCTTACTCTATACATTTTAAATATCTCTGCTTAGGGTTAACAAATAAAAGAGACATGATATATAAAGTATGTAAAGGAGGAACTGATTTTTCAAACTTTAAACATGATTAAATCAGTTAGGAAACATTTGGGGTTCTGGGGTTTCTCCATAACTTAGCTAAGAATTAGTCTTGTGTTTTTAGAGTGTATTACCATTTTCAGTGTCAGTCATTATTTCCCTTTCTAAGATGTCTGGATTCCTTTACCCTGTCCATTCTTCCTCTGCAGAAAACAACTGATTTCTCAATCTTTAGACATCTAAAATCATTTAGAAATTATGTAAGGTTCACCAATTTCACCATAACTCCAAAGCTCTTAAAAACCATTCTATGTTTTGCCAGTCAACTCAAACAGTGTGTAATGCCCACTCTTCAAAAACTTGCCTGAGTAAGCTTCCCAGTAGGAAAAACAACAGCAACTAAAATGTATGCACTTCTATGCATGCAACATCATTATATAAAAATTATTGAATTTTGGGGCCAGCCCGGTGGCGCACTGCTACAGTGCGCTGCTTGGGAAGCACGGCGGCGCTCCCGCCCAAGGGTTCGGATCCCACATACGGACCGGTTCCCGCTCACTGGCTGAGCGAGGCGCGGGAGCAGCACCAAGGGTTGCGATCCCGTTGCCGGTCCCCGGTCCGGTACGGGGGCAACACTGAGGGTTGCGATCCGTTGCCGGACACGGAAAAAGACAAAAAAAATAAAAAAAATAAAAAAAATAAAAATAAAAATAAAAATTATTGAATTTTATAAAATATTGCATGGAAATACTTAAAATATTTCTTTTCAAATATTGCATTGGATATATTGACCCAAAAGTAATATTCATTATTTCTTAAAGATTGCTCAGGAAATATATTAAAATTTATGTTATGCATAAATCAAATACACACACACACACACACACACACACACACATATGTGTATCTCCTGTA
>NW_007746580.1:2849-9036 GCF_000696425.1 Galeopterus variegatus | reverse complement strand
GGTCCGGTACGGGGGCAACACTGAGGGTTGCGATCCGTTGCCGGACACGGAAAAAAGACAAAAAAAAATAAAAAAAAATAAAAAAAATAAAAATAAAAATAAAAATTATTGAATTTTGGGGCCAGCCCGGTGGCGCACTGCTACAGTGCGCTGCTTGGGAAGCACGGCGGCGCAAGGGTTCGGATCCCACATACGGACCGGTTCCCGCTCACTGGCTGAGCGAGGCGCGGGAGCAGCACCAAGGGTTGCGATCCCGTTGCCGGTCCCCGGTCCGGTACGGGGGCAACACTGAGGGTTGCGATCCGTTGCCGGACACGGAAAAAGACAAAAAAAAATAAAAAAAAATAAAAAAAATAAAAATAAAAATAAAAATTATTGAATTTTATAAAATATTGCATGGAAATACTTAAAATATTTCTTTTCAAATATTGCATTGGATATATTGACCCAAAAGTAATATTCATTATTTCTTAAAGATTGCTCAGGAAATATATTAAAATTTATGTTATGCATAAATCAAATACACACACACACACACACATATGTGTATCTCCTGTATTTTATCTGGAAATTCTAAGCTTAATAGATTCTGATATATGAGACTGGTGATTAATTTTTCAGGTATTTCTATCTTCTTTTTCACTTTTATTATCCAAATGCCAGTATCAACTCTCACAAATCAAATTCTTTAATGACCTAAAAACACCACTCTACACCAGGGAACTACAATTAGCAAAGAAAGTAATGATTTTGGGGGGTGCGTATTTGAAGAAATCAGCTGTCATTTACCATAAGAGTATCTATAGTGAGAAACCAGAAGTCATGGGAAATTACATATGTCCTGATTATCAGCACAATCAATGACAATTATTTTCCACTTACTTTTTAAAAAAGATTCCAATTTTCTTCTTCCACACTACTCTCACATTTTCTTTGGAAAGGAAGAATTTATGGTTTTCCTCCCTCTTTTGGATACTCCCTGAGGAAGTAGCATGTAATTCATTCAGATTACTGTGCCTAAATCATCTGAGAATTTTTAAAACATTGCCTTGATGTGCCTGCTAATTACCTAGGAGAACCTACATATTCCCCATTGAGAACATATGAAAAACAATTCAAGAAAGAAAAAAAAAACAGCATAAATGTTTTATACAGTTCCGTGGAGACCTATATTAAGTAAGGTATTCACTCAACACATAGTCAACTATTAAAGTAACAATGAAAATTATTTTCACATCAGTTTTATCCAAATACAACTGGAACATTTCCAGTGTCATGATTGTAAGTGACATTACCATTACCACAATGGATTTTTAAAATTTATTATTGAAATAAAACATGCAGTGCTACTGGGTTAAAAATATATCCTTTACCCTTACATATGAGATGGATATTACAATTCTGACATCCAGAAGACACCAAATCTAGACAAACTATGTAACTTGTTCAAAGTCATATGCTTTATAACAGAATATTTGAAATTAGAGTCTCATCGCTACATGAGGGATATATATATACTTTGCCCTTTCATATGGCAATCCCATACCAATCATTGTAATGCAATATGTTACTTCAACGACTACTCCATTGTAATATTTCTTGAGCAGATATCTGACTACAATTCAGTAAAACCTTATGAAGAATAAGATTTTGATACGATGGTTCATACCATATTTACATCATTGCATTTATGTGCTCTTCTTCCAAGACTTTGGCATGTATAAGAACTGAGCAAAATTTGCATACAATGACACATGGATCTAAATTGCACTAATAAGCCTTAAAAAAAATCTTTAATTTTTGTCTCTTCCCTAATACTTAAATCAACATATAGAGCATTTTCAACACCAAAGAAAGTTCACTCATACTTTAAACTTCCCTGAGCCACTTCTATCATAAGAAAATTTTCCTCAAATTTTAACCCACAAGCAACATTCTCTCATTCCCATGCAACAGAATTCATTCCTTATACTTATTTTTTCTATTCCTGAATCTTGCATACATGGAATCATAATATATTTATACACACACACACACACACATATATATATATATATATATATATATATTCTTAATCTGGCTTCTTTCATTCACCATTTTTTTTTTAAATCTATGTTGTATTTGCTTTGTCACATTATGTTCCTTATTATGAATATATAAAACATATACAATTCTTTAATACTTCTATTGATAGATATTTGAATTTTGGGTTATTATGAAAAGTCTAGTTTAATCTTCTGTATAAGTTTATCTTTTTGACATAACCATTAATTTTTCTTGGTCAAAGATATGAGTAGAATTACTAGAATTAGGGTGTGTTGTATTTAAGTTTAGAAGAGATGGCTAGGTTTCAAACTTATTGCAGCATTTACATTGCCAGCAGCTATGTATGATGATCTGATTTTCTCCACATTCTCACCAATATTTAATGTAGGAAGTTGTAGAGTAGTTTTTTTTCTTTTAATGTTTAAAATAAGAATGGTAACTGGTATACTTTTCTGTGTGTTTGTTAGTCATTCATTTATCTTCATTTGTAAAGTTTCTAAACTTTTGCCCAATTTTAAAAGTTGTTTTTCCTTTTTATTAATATTTTAATATTTTATATTGCTCTAGATGAAACTACTTTTTCAGATTTCCCTCCAAAAGCTTTATTGTTTAGACATTTATATTTATTTCTTTGACAGAATATCTTGCAGTGATACAAATCAGAACTGCTTTAGTATTCAGGAGATAAAACCCTCTCCTTCCCAAGACCTCCTCATACAGAAAATAGATTATGATGCAGGTAATGGGATAAGAAGGAGGAGCCAGAAAGCTCATAAAGCCACAAGCTGAGTTCAGGTACATACTACCCTTTTGTAGGGTAAATGCTGGACATAGCCCTATTCCCCCTCCCCATGCATACCAGAGTTCCCCCTCCCCACTGTGTAACTACCCCTGGCCAAGCCAGTTACCCACGGAAAGGCATGTCCCCTTTAAGATCAATGGAAAACGGGAGGAAGCAGGGACCCTAAGTAAGGGAATCAGCATGCTGGTGCTAAAACACTCTGGCACCAGGAGAGTAGCAAGTAGATTAACTTATCTACTCAGCCATATCTCTCATGTGCTCTGAGTTATGTGATCTGGGTGAGAGTCTGTGCATAAGTTTGCAGATGATTTACACCCCTACTTTGATCTGTTCAATAGGTAACTTGTATGTACCCTGTGGTGGTGCAGATAACTAGCTGGCCTGCCAAAGTCAGCGACTCCCATAAGTCTAATAAACTGATATCTCTACCTATTATAATACTGGGTGATATTTTTGGAATAGTCAAACAGTACATGAGTGCTCTCTCAGTTTTGGGGCTCCTGTGATACAATTGGCATAGATGGCAGTCTATTCCCAAGAAACTACTCATTGAAGCAGCCAAGGGAGAGAAAGAATGTATGGGAGGAATGTCGCAAGGGAAATATCTGAGTGGGCCACTTGTTCAATGTGGTCTGATGCTGCAAGCTTGAAAAATAGCTGGAGACTACCGCATGATTACAGGGACACACTGCAAATGGAGGAAGGGCTGCTGAAGGTGCTGAAGGAAGTTGAGGAAAGAGGTATGCCAAGGAAAAAAGAATACAAGGTCATGGCCTTTCCTCTGCTGGCTCAGGCTAGTGACTGAAAAGGAAAATGAGTCATGAAATCAAAGACAAAGGTTAAAGGAAGAATTACAATTAGAAAGAGAGGCTCTTTTAACTCAGGCTGATAGCAAGGATATGATAGTGTGTCAGTTGGACTGAATCATGGACCACCTTCATGATTTGGTGTGCTGTTTTGCAAAAATAAAAGGAAAGTAGCTGCTGCAGGCCAAGATCCATGCTGTATTTTCAAACCCAGAGTGGAATCCTAGATAATGGGAACCAACTTCTGAGACTGATATCTTCGATGAAAAAGATGAGAATTTCCAAGTGGAGGTAATCGATGTTGAAGCAGGAAATCTTCAGGCTGGACCAGTAATAATACAAAAAGCTTAAGACTAGGCAAGAGCCACCAGAAGGGCAGAACACCCAAGATTTACCTCCTCTGCTAAAATGCATGCATACAAGCGCCGGCCCTTACACTTCAGCAGAGCTGGTAGAACTGGCTACTAAGTTTCAGCAGAAAGGGAGAGAAAGCATTCCTGGGTGGCTGCTCCACTTGTGAGATACCAGGGCCAATGGTATAATATTGTCAGGGGATGAGCTGGCAAAAATGGCATTGGTCACCAACCATCCCTCACTCCTGCAGCACATTTACAGAGCAGGGCAATATAACAAAAATGCCTCCCTGTTGACTTGGATCAAGGCAGGTTGTTGTGCCACATGGCCTGGTGAAGGGAGGATCCCGGGAGTGCCCCCTTGGTGATCTACTGTCGAGGAATTGCAAGAATTCCCTAGGGAATTGTGTATGAGACATTTCATTTATCAAGACCCCTTCTGTGGTCTAGACTTTGTGCAATTTGCTGGAGGAATGAAAGGCAGTGTCATACAGTCAGTTCCCAGTTGCTACTATGGAACATTGGTATCTGTTCTGTCACCCCTAGTAGGGCAATGTCACTCCTAGTTAAAGTTATTTTGTAAAAATGTTTTTCCTCTTTATCTGAATCTCCTCATATTCAGTAGGTTAATAGAAAATCTAAGTTTTAAATGTGATCGACTCATTTGAATGTTAAGAATATTAGGAGTCCATTTAATCCAACTTTACAACCTATCATTTACTCTTTTTACAAAATTGCCTTTAACTTTTAGGGGATGGGCATCCCCTGAATTTGTACATGATTTAATTCATATTCTGTACTTGACATAGTTCTAGGTATTCACAGATTTTATTATATTTGAAAATATTTAATTGATAAATAAAAGTTGTACATTTTCAAGGTGCACAATGTGTTCATTGTATACATGTGTACATTGTGCACCAATTACCACAGTCAAATAAACTAACACATCTATCACCACCCATAGGCACCTGTTGTGAGAGAGAGAGAGAGATAGAGAGAGAGAGAGTGTGTGTGTATGATTGTGTGTGTGTGTGTGCGTGTGTGTGTGTGAATGTGGTAAAAACACTTGAAATTTCTCTCTCATCAAATTTAAAATAAACAACACAGTATTATAAACCATGGTCTCCATGTTGTACAGTAGATTCCCCAGAACTTATGTATCTTATAACTAAACCCTCTGTCTTTTCTCCTCTCCTAATGTGAAACAGGATCAAGTGAGGTTCTACTCTGCCATCTCAGGGTGACATCAGCGAAGCACAAAAATAACATTGAGATAATATAGGGAAGTTGCTCAGAGCATGAATTCTGGAGCAGGATCACCTGATTTTGAAACCTGGTTCTAATACCTAATACCTTGGTGTAGTCTAACAATTTATTTACCTTCTCTAAGTCTCTATGTTAAATATCTGAAAATAAAACTTTTAGTAGAAACTACCCCACAGAGTTGTTGTGATGACTCAGTTAAATGAGACATGAAGAATGCCTTTCATATAGTCCTCAGTAATTGTGACATATTATTACCTGTTTGTTCCTAGGACCATCTTAAAGATTTAATTTACTACATCAGCAATATGGTAATATTTGTCCTCATGTGACAATTCACTTTTAATTTTATTCCAATAAAATGAATTTATTCAAGTTTCATTGGCCACTCATGATATTTTATTTCTTGATGGTAAACTAAGGAATTTTTCCAGACTCTGATAGCTTTCATAAAATATTAGGTTTATTAAAAGAGAATAAAAGTTAGCAAACTTACATGGGAAAATATGTGGAGTTACAAGTATCAACTATGTTCAAGGGACATCTACAAAGGTCAAAAGAAAAATACAGTATAGTGCAATCCCTGTGAATATTTTCATTTGCTTCTCACAAGTAGAACATTAAATTGATGCAGTCAAACAATGAAAGACAAAACACAGCACATCTTCAAAGTCGTAGTGCATCTTCAAAATGGCCAAACTTGAGAAAAATTAGTCCAGTGATAAACAGGCAATAAAACCAATTCATCATAGAATAGTTTCACACAAACATATGAAAACAGCTATCACACAAGTTATAAACATGGTAACTGCTTTTTTTAGGTAAACAAGAAAACAATCTATGAAAGCAAACAGGCAGTTATTAAGTGAGAACAACTGGGGGAAATGTACAAACCTAACAGTGTCTATTAATAG
>NW_007746580.1:931-1527 GCF_000696425.1 Galeopterus variegatus | reverse complement strand
AGGATGAGCAGGTAAGACACAAGAACTACCAGAAGAGATGAAATCAAATCAAAAGCTGCTAATATCAGAATTATCCATTCAATTTCTTGTGTATTTGAGCAAAGCAAAGATAACAAGGGGACACTGTCACAGTAGAAATGCCTGATGACATTATAGCCACAGAAGGATAAGGTGAAAATCTTGATGGTGACTAGAAGAGACACAAATGTGCAGTAGAGATAAGGAATTGCCACCAACAGTCGACATACCCTTTGTGACATAANTGAGCACATTCATAAGACTTCAGATTATTACATATTATGTAAGCAACCAGTACTGAGCACAGATCCAAAATATGCCAGGAAAAAGTGTGAAGGCTAAAACATAAAGAGAGAGCTTATGTACACACAAACCCATGAACACACACACACAAGCAGAAACATATACACAATCACTGTAAATTTTATTACAATAGATGTTAAAAAAAAAGAACCCTTGCCACTCCCATATGTAGTTACCACTGTGCCCTACTCCCACTCAGCATATTCACTTGCCTTTTTTTTTTTTTTAGTCTGCATATATGGAACACACTTTGCTGTTCTATAAAATTGACTTAC
>NW_007746580.1:0-378 GCF_000696425.1 Galeopterus variegatus | reverse complement strand
TAATGCCCAAGTTGCCAGCTACTGAGATTATGTAGATGATGAGAAACAGCCCAAATAATGGAGCCTGCAGCTCAGGGCGATCAGTGATGCGCGTCAGAATGAATTCGTTCACCACTGTTAGGTTGTATTTTTCCATCCAGATGTATCAGAAAACCTATTCTTGATAGAGACATAATCATACTCAATAGCTTTCCTGTATTATCACTAGGGAGAATTTTAGGAGGCAGAACTAGTATAAATAATATATATCTAAACTTTCTAAATTATATTAGAATATAAACAAATATCTTGCAAACAAATATATGTATAAGTAGAATTAGAGACAGAGTTTGACCAGTGGTTTTCAGCATGGGTTGATTTCACTCACCAAACATTTTC
>NW_007746579.1:12937-13280 GCF_000696425.1 Galeopterus variegatus | reverse complement strand
TAGAGAACTGCTTCGGATCACACAGCCACTAAGTAGTGGAACTGGGATTTGAACGTAGACCATCTGATTCCAGACCCTGCCCGCTTAACCACTACCCCACAGGGCCTCAACTTTTTCTTACAGAATATGCCTTGAGGACAGGCATCACCTCCTATCATACTTCCCACTGTGGCTGGCACCTAGAAGCTTGCTTATAATAATCAGTAGCCACTGATAGGCTTGTTGCCTGGCAACATTAAATATTTTCATATACTTTCATCTCTTCAGAATTGATTAACTCAGGGTTGAATGGAGGAGACGTTGAAATATTCATTTGTTTATTTGTTCATTTATTTATTCATCA
>NW_007746579.1:2693-7926 GCF_000696425.1 Galeopterus variegatus | reverse complement strand
TTTTTTTTTTTTTTTTTTTTTTTTTGTGATAATTGGGCCTCTGATTGGACCTGTTTCCTGGTGCTGGTCCATCTCCCTCATGCCAGGACCTGGCTCCTGTACCTCACCCCCTTTGGCGTGGCATTTCAGCAAAGGCTTTCCTTTCTCCGCTTGGCTCAGGCCTCTGCCTCTGCTGTTTCCTCTCTGCATAATCCTTCCACACACCTGCACCAAGTTATTGCGTCAAAGGTCCTCAGAAACCAGATCTGAGAAGGGGCCCGCATTGTCGTTCATTTCTCGGATTCATTAAAGAAATCCAAGGGGATTCAAAGGGGCACAGAATGCAGTAGTAGTTTTGAAGGGGGAAAGAGGGCCAGGGTGGATGTGAGGAAAGCAGTAGGTAGGTAGAGAGAGAGAGAGAGAGAGAGAGAGAGAGAGAGAGAGAGAGAGAGTGCTCTGGGCATCCAACAGGCAGCAGGAAGATGGAGGATTTAGAGTGATGGGATCAGGCAAAGAAAGGAAGGAACCCAAAAAACAAAGCTCTTTCCTACCTCACAATTGTGCTGCTTTAGGCTGCAGCCACGCTGGCCTTTCAGTTGCTCCAGCACATCAGACTCTTTCCTACTGTGTGTGGTCCCTTCTGCCTGGGCAGGCTGTACCCTGACCTGGCTCCTTTTAACTCATTCTATAAAGTCAACTTACAGGTCCCCTGCTCAGGGAGGCCTCCCAAACCTTGAGACCAAGTGAAGATCTTAATTGTAAAATCTCATGTAACCCTTTCTTTTCCTTAGCATCTTCTGTGTAACTGTGATTACTATATTGAATCTGCCTTTATTTGTTTAAGGTATCTCTTCTCCATTAGGTAGTAAGGCTTTGAGGGCAGGGATCATCTCTAGCTTAGCGTTCTACCCTGCCATGCCTGGTAGCCCCTAGCCCTTTCACTTAGGTGAGCCAATATGTTTCAGATTCATCTCCCAGAAGGTGGACTCTGAGACAGAGTTTAAGGTGCAGGATATTTATTAGGGAGTGCTCTAGGGATCAACACTTGAGTAGGGGAGGAGAAGGAAGCAGGAGATGCAGAAGGAGGACTCAGCCCAGTGCAGTCCCGACAACAGCCTCAGCCAAGCCCAGAGGTTCCCTAGAGCTAGAATGGCCTTCCAGAGTTACTGGAGTTGGGTGAGATGACCAGGTATTTATACACCAGCATTGATCATTCATTGAGTGTGGGTCAGCCTAGGAAGAAGAGTAACCTTGGGCAGGGTGACTTGGCGACAAAGCAATCCCTGAAGGAGCTGACGGTCAGAGGTTGTTGGCTGTCTATGGCAGAGGTGAGTTACAAATTAAAATGCTCTCTATGGTGATTTCATTGTCGGCATGGTTCCTATAGTGGCAATAGAAGCCTTTTAATGGAGGGTTTGTTCATTTCTCCGTCCATCCCTTTGTCTGACTATTTATCTCTCAGATATTTACTGAGTGGCTTCTAGGTTCCAGGAACCTCTCCATAGCCTACCTGTTTCCTCAGGAAGAGCCTACCCATCACACCACAACTGGAGGTTCCCAAAATTGGAGGAAGTATGACGTGTGAGGAACGAGGGAGGACATGGTGAGGGGACCAAGCAGTAAAGAAAGGGAATAAAAGGCCACCAAAGCAAAACCCACAGCTATAATAAAATTTGAGAAAAGAAACAAAAGTAATGAATGTCAACTACAGAGAAGCACCAGCTGTACATTACTTCATCTCCCCGATTGTAGCTCTGCCCTCACAGGCATCACTACTCATTTTACCAGAGGAAACTGAGCCTCAGAAAGTTGACATAACTCACTTAGAATCGCACAGCTCCAGTGGTGCCAGCTTCAAGCCCAACTCTGCTCGAATAGACGGCTTATTGCTCAACATTTTGCCTGGAGACCTTAGCTCAGCCCTTGCTGGCAAACTACAGCCTGGACACAGAAGGCTTCAGCTGCAAGTGGGTTTTATGGTGGACAGGGAGATGCCACCAGGGGCAGCCAGGTATTTGACAAACCGAGTCTGAGCATCCATGGCGTTGTGTCTACTTCTCAACCTGCTAACCCGGCCTGACTCCTGATTGCTGTCTGTACTGGGTGGATTGGCTGAGACTTCCTGACTTAGGCCGTGCTCTGACTCATTAATCAGGCCATAGCCGCAGTAGCTCCGCCAAGAGGGCTCATAACCCCTTCTCTGATACTCTTGGATGAATGATCTCATTGAGCCTGAGACTTCCTGACTTAGGCCGTGCTCTGACTCATTAATCAGGCCATAGCCGCAGTAGCTCAGCCAAGAGGGCTCATAACCCCTTCTCTGATACTCTTGGATGAATGATCTCATTGAGTAGAACAGGGGTAGGTGTTCTCACTTCTATGAAAATCCCCAATCCTCCATTGTCTGTGTTCTTCCATGAAAATATAAACTTGAGCCATATCTGGCTAATTGGTAAACTCCTTCTGGGCAGGATCAAAATCTAATTCGACTTTGACTCCCAGTAGTGTGTTACCTGGCTAGAGCAGAAACTTATGCACTCTATGAAAAAGTAAAACCAATCAACAGACAAACAATAAGCAAAGCTAGAGTCATTTGAAACTAGAATGACACCAACAAAAGTTGCTAATTTGTTCTACTATATCAGAAAGATCTAGATTTAGAACGTCTGTTATCCATTTAACAAATATATATTGAACACTTGCTAAATGCCAGGCATTGTGCCAGGTGCTGGAAAGACATCACTGAAGAAGATACAGTTCCTAACTTCATGGTGCTTACACACTAGTAGAGGAAACCAATATCAAACAAATCATTGATCAAAGGACAGCCATTGTGATAAGCAGTACAGAGAAGAAGCTGTGCCAACACGTAACAGTGATCATCTGGTCTCAGGGGCTGCGAACATTTTCCTATGGAAAGGACATTTAAGCTGGAATCTAAAAGATGAATGGAAATTAACCAGACAAACAGGAAACAACTGCTGCAACAGCAGGAAGGAGATCTGTCTGTCCATGAGACTGAGGAACTGGAGAAGGCCTGTGTGACAAGAGCACGAGAGGACAGAGAAAGGGACAGGGTGACACTGAGTGACTCTGGGTGACGCTGGAGAGGAGGGTGTGCTCAGGTCATGAAGGGCACAGTGAACCATGGTAAAGGATTTGAATAAAAGGACTTTAATTAAAGAAATGGGAAACCACTGTTAGTATTCAAGCAGGGGAGTGACATAACCATATCTGTGTTTTTAAAAAACCTGTCTGGCTGCTATGTGTAAAATAGATTAGAGAACAGCAAGAATGAATGTGGGGAGCATGGGTGTGTGCCTGTGTCCAAACACATCAAGTTACATGCATTAAGTGTGTGCAATTGTTTTGTACATTAATTATATCTCAGCAAAGCTGGAAGGAGGAAGAGGAGAGGAAGCAGCAGCAGGAGCAATGGGCTTGGGAAAAGATACTGGTAGGTCACAATGTTGGGGACAGGGCAGACTGAATATGTGGGCCAGCATGTATATTGCAGTGCCTGCCTGTGGCCCGTCAGTCTTTAGTTGGCACGCTCAGCCTCATAGGATTCTAGATGCCTGTGTCCTTTGTCATTCTCACTCCACGCCCATTGAGAGGATACAGGAAAAGCAGATTTTAGAATACTGAGAAAATCATTCCTAGGGAGACTTCTTTCAGGGCCTGTCTCAGGCTTGGAAAGGCCATGCAGGGAATTATTCTAGCAAAACCACACACCCAGGCTTGCTCACTGGGGCATGTAAACCCAGCTTTCCAAACTTGGGCTGAGAGTCAGAGCATCCTGGTGATGTTCTCTGGAAGTCTGTTGCAAAGACTGAGTAGAGCAAGTACGGTGGTAGCCCCCCACCGCCAAATGGATGTGGGGGAACCAGTCAGAAGGCTTTTGTAGTAGTCCAGGCTAAAGACTATGATGTCTTGGAGTAGGGTGCTGGTGGTAAAAATGCAGAGCAATGACTCTTCAGGATGGAGTGCGGGGGGTGGGGGGATGAAACGGAGAAGGGGTGTCAATCATGACACCTTCCAGATTTCTTCCTTGAATATCTAGGTGGGAGGCGATGTCATCTTTTGGACTGGAGTAGGGTGCTGGTGGTAAAAATGCAGAGCAATGACTCTTCAGGATGGAGTGCGGGGGGCGGGGGATAAAACGGAGAAGGGGTGTCAATCATGACACCTTCCAGATTTCTTCCTTGAATATCTAGGTGGGAGGTGATGTCATCTTTTGGATAGAAAACCCCAGAGGAGAAGTGAGTTGAGGAGGCAGCTGATGAATTCATTTTAAACAAGTCGAGTTTGCAGTGCCAGGCCAACATTTAGATGATGATGACAAGTAAGTGGTTGGATATATGAGTCTGGGCCCAGAAGACAGGTCTAAAATGAAGATATAAATGTGGGAGTTATCATCATATGGGCGACATTAAAAGCCATGGGAGTGAATGAGATCACTTTAGGGAGAGACTAGAGTGAAAAGAGAAAGTTAAACCCGACAGGAGCCAGAGTCCAGCAAAAGTCTTCATGACACTGTCAT
Organism: Galeopterus variegatus; assembly: GCF_000696425.1. Taxonomy (NCBI): domain Eukaryota; kingdom Metazoa; phylum Chordata; class Mammalia; order Dermoptera; family Cynocephalidae; genus Galeopterus; species Galeopterus variegatus. Next base: position 3,404 of record NW_007746579.1, on the reverse strand, counting down.
CAACATCAACAAAGGATCAGGGAGAGCCCAGAGATGGTCACGTGTGCCCAGCACTGCTTTTTCTCATAGGGCTTGAAGCTTACGGGATCGGCAATAGATGAGGGTCAACCAAGCAATTTGGCAAGACAGCCTCAGGGGGAGGGAGAGAACTGCATGTTACACCTGATAGCCCCTAACTAAGCCAATTTCCAAGAAATGCACCATGAGAAGTCCAAACTTCTCTTGGGTAAAAGGCTCCATGTAAATCTCCTTCCTGTCCTACTCCCTGCTGTTTTTGCAGCTTTGAAATGCCATGCACCTACAGAGTTGCCTCCAGAAGCTGAAGAAATCTAATTTCTCAGATATTACATAGAGTCTGCTCCTTGAATGCCAATGCTTGCATAGAAGAGCTAATCCAGGAAATCAAGTTGGTTCAATATGAGCTCATCCACAATCAGCACACCATCTAACATCCCATCCAGTTGTCAAGTCTCACAGTCCCAAAACTGAATTATGTAAGCTCAGTGGATTTATGAAGAGCTATTTGTCAATTTAATAGCACAAAACCAAGGAGGAGCCAGATTCTGGAGGCCAACAGGTTTATGCAGGGCATGATTCAGGTGCCTTTCCCTGCAAGCTCCCTAGCAAAATGCATGGTCAACTGAAACCTATAAATGCTATAAGAAGGTAACTTGTACCTCACATGTGGCAGCCTCCACAAAATAAGTTGCC
>NW_007746579.1:0-208 GCF_000696425.1 Galeopterus variegatus | reverse complement strand
GAATTTCTATTAACATAGAAAAACGCTTATTATAAATATGGAAGCTTATTTAAATCAGTTGTAAATTGATATGTATCATATAATCTCATGTTTGTAAATGTAAATATACATACATACACCAGGTATATCTGCAGAGAAAAAGTCTGTGAGAAATACACCCAAATATAAACACTGGTTATTTCTGGTTGGTGGAATTATAAATGATTTT
>NW_007746578.1:11204-13281 GCF_000696425.1 Galeopterus variegatus | reverse complement strand
AAAAAAACTTTGCTTAAAACTCTTAAAAGGCTACCTACTGCCCTCTAGATAAGGCCCAACAAATTCATACAAAGCTTAAAAAGCCCTCAACAGTAAGATTTGTTTACCTTTTTAGCCTCATTTTAATCCCCTTTCCTTTTCCCAATCCATATTCTAGCCATACTGAGTCCCTTTCAGCAATTCAAATAAGCCATCTTCTCCTTCCTCCAGACTTTCAGCCTTGCTATTCTCTGGTGAACTACTTCAAACCCTTCAAATGTCACTTCTTCAGGGAGGCATTCCCTGAACTCCTTGGCATTCCCCTGCTGATTACTCCCACAGACCTTTAATTAATCCTATCATAACAAGAGCACAACTTTATAACACCAAGGTCATGGGTTCAGATCCCCATAAAGGGCCACAAAAAATAATTACATTCTGTAATGCTGAATATACCAATTATCCTGATTTGAGCATCCCGTACTGCAGATATTCAATGCTGTACCCCACAGATATGTATAATCAATTAGGTAAAAAAAATTAAAAATTTAAAAAGCAGAAGCTTCATTTCATTTTCTTTTTAGATCACAAAATCCCATTAAATTTGACACTTGATTAGAATAAAACTCTATTGAAGTAACTGTGTCAAAATACTTTTTTATCTCTATACTCTCTATAACCTAATACACAGGGGGGGTCTTCAAAAAGTTCATAGAAAGATTCATATTATCTTTAAATTCTATTTTTCTATGAACTTTTTGAAGTACCTTCATACCTTACGGTTACTTTGTATACTTTTAAACAACACCATTATATGATTTTTTAATTTTATCCTCTCTTAAAAGACTGTAAAGAATTTAGAGAGCTTACTCGGCATACGTAGGGACTGCCACACCACAACTCATGCCCATTTTCATAAGCCTAATATTTTAATGTCTAATTCCCAGTAAATGGACTTTCAGGAAGATTCATAATTGCACAATACATATTTAATTAACTGTAAGATCACATTTTTTCACATTTTGATATCTCTGAGATCAGGATGTATCTTACAATTGGTGATCTCTTAAAATTCATAATTGGCAGCATTTTTTTCCTTTAGTGGTATAAAAATGTTTCTTAAAATTGATGGCATCTTAGGCTAAATGAAGTACAATTATTAAAACATTAAAAAGTTTTCTCTAATAATGCTTTCTAACTGATCTAAATCACAGTACAATTATAATTCAAACAATTCTAGAATGAAAACCAAATGAACTTAAGATTCGCATTTTACCATTTCAGAAATTTTATAGCTAGGCTAATGTCAAGAAAATAGATAACTGGAAGAAAATAGTTTTAAAAATTTTAGGAAAAGGTCTAGATTAGAAGCAGAAATAACCGAAATGACCAAAAAAAAAAGACTTGAAGACGTTCAGTCAACAGTAGCTTCCAAGGAAATATAGGCATGTAATAGCCCTAGACCTTTATCTACAAAAAGAAACAAATATTAGAAACATGGCAAGGGCTAAATCAGATAGCCAACTGTTTAGGAGGAAAAATACTATCGTATTATTATTTCTCCCTTCTTAAGGAGAAATCGTTGTCACCCTTTGGACAAAAATATGTGTAAGTAGACAAAATAATTTTTAATTTAAAATTGTAAATATTCTTAATAAATTAAAAAACCTATCAGCATTGTCTTCCTTCTGGCTCAAACTGTTTCACCTTCAGGTAATCCTAGGATAGGGGCTCCTTTTCAGATCCCCAGTTTTTCATGCTGATCTTCTACCTCCCTGTGGCAATAATATTCTCTAATTAAAAGAGTCTTTTTGTGCCTCAGGTAGGATTTCTGACGGTATAACAAATACAAAAGTTATCACAGCTCATCATGAAGTCAAATTAGTCCTGAAATTCTTCTAGAAAGAAATTTGGCCCCTTATCGTATTTTTCAAGACAGAAATCGGGTTTTATTTTTTAAAGCTGCATTTTAAAAACCTAAACTTTCATTTATTAAAAAAAAAAGCACTGCTTTCTTGTTGAATTATATAAAAATTCTTACAATTCATCTATCCAAACACAATCCAAACACAATTTTGTTTTTTTGTTTTTTTTTTTT
>NW_007746578.1:0-7039 GCF_000696425.1 Galeopterus variegatus | reverse complement strand
AATGAGGGTTGCGATCCGTTGCCGGACACGGAAAAAGACAAAAAAAAAAAAAAAAAAATGCATTTGATTCTTTAAATAGAAACAAAATTAAGCTCAGATTAGCTGATTTTAAAGCTAATCTATGAATATTAACAATACTTATATAGTTACATTAAAATCCGTGAGTCAGAATGAAATTAAATATGTAAGATGAACTTCTGGGGTACTTTTATACCATTTTAGAATAACATTAAGTGATTTACAAACAACATATCCTTTTGGTGTTGAAGAAAAATAAATCTAAAAAATACTGTCAATTATTCAAAAACCATTTATTTAAAAAAAAAACACAAAAGTAACTATTATTTTACCCAGACTTCCCATATTCTCTTTTTCAATATCACAATCACTCTCTGCCCTGCAAATGATATCGCCACCCTCCAGAGTTCAAGAAGACTAAGAAAATAAAATCCTTTAAGTGGATTACATTTGCTTCCTATTCTAGATTGTTTTTACGTGAATTAACTCATATTAATGAAACATTTACAGCCAACTATATAACTACTGAGATTTGTTCAACCTGCTCTGGTATTTTAATGTGATAAATATCCTAATTTATCTATTTACGCAAATTTGCAACTGTAGTTTTCGTTTTCTTTAAATATTCCAATTTGCTACCCAAATCAGTCTTCTTTATTTTTTTTATCAAAACATCATCCAGAAATTTCAAACAGGTTCTATATTTCCTCACTCAACTTAAGCTATCACACCTTTTTTCTTGTGCTATTAGTGTCCTGTTTAATTACGCTCCTAGAATAAAATCAGTTACAATACATATTCCAAAATATCACCCTAAACTGTTCTACTTATCTTTTTTCCTCAGAAAGAAAATTTACCTCTGCCACTATACTTCTAGCTTCATACTGGAAAACTCTCCAAACTCTCATAAAAAGACATGCATTATCTACTGTAAATCAGGTACCACTCCACACTATAGTTATGAAGTCTATATAAAGTGTTTGGCTACCTCTTTTAATAGAATGATTTGATTACCACTTCGCCTGGGGTTTGCTGGCACTGAAATCATCATTGCTCTGAAGAGCAAGTTAACTTTCAATCCCTCAGCTCAACAAAAAATAAAATTAGAGGAAGAACAGCTTTACACTGGAAGAAGATAGTAACCCTAGGGAGTGCTACTGGGCCTCACTGAGCAGAAAGACATCAAATACTCAAAAATTATAACCATGAGAGTTTGCTACATATAAAGAAATATATCTAAATATTTAAGAATTTTTACTAGGGTTGTAAACAAAGTACAGTCGTCCCTCGGTATCCAGGTGGGGGGATTGGTTCCACAACCTCCCATGGATACCAAAATCCAGTCCTTTACATAAAATGCTGTAGAATTTGCCTATTACCTTTGCACATCTTCCCATATACTTTAAATCATCTCTAGATTACATATAATACCTAATACAATGTAAGCTATGTAAAAAGTTGCAATACTGTATTATTTAGGGAGTAATGACAAGAAAAAAAAGCCTGTACATGTTCAGTACAGATGCAACCATCCTTTTTTCCCCCCAAATATTTTCGACCTGCAGTAGGTTGAATCCACAGATGCAGAACCTGCAGATACAGAGGGCTGACTGTATAAGGATTCTTTATCTCCATTAACAGCTAATGATAAATATTTTTGTTTATTATTATGTAATAGTCACTACAATCCTTCTGGTAAATACTCTCTGTTCTTTAAGGTCAATAGCAAAAATAAACCAAGAATTATACATACTAATCCCCAATTACACATATAGCTATCTCACCACACAAAGACTGAAATACCAAGAATTCTAAGAAGACAGTAAAGGAAGAGGAATCTGATAGAGCACTACAAAGATGCTTTTGACCTAAGAAAAAAAGAATCATACTGCTCCATCAACAAAAATTCAGAGAAATTCTGGCTTCCTCTCTCTTGCTTCCTGTCACCGTGTGATCTGCTTGTACTTGCCGGCTGCCTGCCAGTTTTCGCCATGAGTAGAAGCAGCCTGAGGCCCACATCAGTCGCAGCTGTCCCAGAATCTTTGAAATAAGGTTTCATGAAACCATGAATTAAGAAAATCAATAAAGTAAGACCGTTTACAACAGTCACACACAAAAAATAAAATACCTAGGAATCAATTTAACCAAGGAGGTGAAAGATCTCTACAATGACAATTACAAACCACTACTGAAAGAAATTAAAGAAGACAAAGGAATATGGAAAGACATTCCATGTTCTTGGATTGGAATAACTAACATTGTGAAAATGTCCATACTACCCAAAATGATCTATACATTCAATGTGATCCCCATCAAAATACCAATGATATTCTTCACAGAAATGGAAAAAACAACCTCAACATTCATATGGAACAACAAAATACCCCAAATAGTGAAAGCAATCTTTAGCAAAAAAAAATAAAGCCAGAGGCATAACACTACCTGACTTCAAATTTTACTACAAAGCTATAGTAACCAAAACAGCATGGTACTGGAATAAAAATAGATACTTGGACCAGTGGAGCAAAATAGGGAACCCAGAAATCACCGCTCAGGATTATAGCCATCTGTTACTTCACAAAGGCAACAAAAACACACTGGGGAAAAGACTGCCTCTTCAGTAATTGATGCTGGGAAAATTGGATATCCATATGCAGAAGAATGAAACTAGATCTGCACCTCTCACCATATACTAAAATCAAGTCAAAATGGATTAAAGACTTCAATATAAAACTACTAAGGGAAAATATAAGAGAAACACTTCAGGAACTAGGTCTGGGCACAGACTTTATGAACAAGAGCCCAAAAGCACAAGCAAAAAAAGAAAAAGTAAACAAATGGGACCACTTCAACTAAAAAACTTCTGCATAGCAAAGGAAACAACAGAGTGAAACAACAACCTACAGATTGGGAGAAAATTTTTGCAAACTATACATCTGACAAGGTATTAATATCCAGAATATACAAGGAACTCAAGCAGTTACACAGTAAAAAAACAAATAACCCAATTAAAAAATGGGTAAAGGAGCTGAATAGATATTTTTTCAAAGGAAGACATACAAATGGCCACCAGGTACATGAAAAAATGCTCAACATCACTAACCATCAGGGAAAATGCAAATTAAAACCACACTGAGATGCCATCTCACCCGAGTTAGACTTGCTATAATCAAAAAGATGGAGAATAACAAATGCTGGTGAGGATGTAGAGAGAAGGGACTGCTTCTACATTTTGGGTGGGATTGAAAATTAGTGCAGCCACTATGGAAAACAGTATGGTATTTTCTCAAACAACTACAAATAGATCTACCATACTATCCAGCAATCCCACTTCTGGGTATGTACCCAAAGCAATGGAAATCATCACGTCCAAGTGATACCTGCACTCCCATGTTCAATGCAGCTCTATTTACAATAGCCAAGATATGGAACCAACCTAAGTGTGCATTGATGGATGACTGGATAAGGAAAATGTGGTATATATACACAATAGAATACTACTCTGCCAGAAAAAAATAATGAAATTCTGACATTTGCAACAACATTGTCGAGTTTGGAGAAACTTATGTTGAGTGAAATAAGCAAAGCACAGAGGGAAAAATACCACATGTCCTCACTCATAAGTGTAAGCTAAAAGAGAAAGAAGGAAGGAAAGAAAGACCACAGTGGTGTGTTGGACTTGCAGAGGGAGAGAGCATAACTAGGGATAAAAAGTGGAATGGGGGAAAGGGGGATGGGGAGGGAGGTCAGGGATTAACTGGGTGGGGGACACAGGGTCTAAACCCAATTTGTGGTAATGGGCATGCTGCCAGTATGGATCTGGCCATCACATCTTAGGCACGAGTGGTTATGGTCAGCTTTGTACCCCATGAATATTAATAACCAATAAAATAAATAAATAAATAAATATTCAGAGAAATTCTTAATCAGTTACAGAATGAGAATAACATCCAGTTGAGTATTTGCACTCCCAGAAGAAAATAATAATTTTATCATTATGGAGCTATAATTTTGTGCATTCATGACATGAGACTCTGTTATACCTCAAAGAGTTATAATGTAGAACTCTGTTATATCTATTTAAATTCTCGAAACAGAGATGTTTCACTGGTTTCCAAGCTATACTAAATAGAATTAAAAAGAGGTTCTTCAGTAGATTATTCATCTAGCAATAGTAATGTTGAAGCTGACAAAATGAGAAAGTTATAAATAATGAACATTTTATGAGATTTCTACCTGTTTCCACATTCTCGGTCTCAACTTCTTGTTCTTCTGCCACATCTTGCATCATATAAGTCTCATCATCATAAACCAGAACCTGGGCTGCATAGCCCTGCTCTAATCTGGCACTTGGAACTGGCTCCACAATCACTGCTGGATATTCAGAAACCTTTTCACTTTCCTACAAGAGCAAATTTAAAAAACAATCAACCTTTTTATTCACAAATTCTGAATTCACTTATAAATCCTTGAGTTCATAACAGTCTCAAGCAGTCCACACAATGAGTTTCATGTGCTATAAATATGAATGTAAAAACCAAAACAAGAGATGGAAAGAGCTAACTTTAATCTTTTCAAGTCTCAAGAGGTGTGACATAGATTAAACATTTTAAATAATCAGGGCTTTAGGATCAAGATGATAGATTAAAAACATGCATATAATTTCACTGTCTCATGAAAGCCCATTAAAACAGCACAAAAGACTTTATCTTATACCTAACCCCACAAGGAGAAGAGATAAAAGCAACAAGCAAGAAGAGATAAGAGCAAGAAAATCCTGAAGACTGAAAGCAGATGGATGAGTATTAAGTGGTTTAGCAGACCCAAATCATAGCCTGGCAGCAAAAAAAAAAAAAAAAGCACACAACAAAACAAACAAACAAAAAAAACTGAGAAACACCACACTGTACAATGGAGAATCGACAGAAAGCAACACCAATTACTTCTGGAAAAGGAGAAGCAGCAGGTGGTAGGAAAAGAGGAGGGGGTTAAAACAAGGAAGATTCCATGAAAGCTGTTTGTTTGGAAAGCACTTTGATTCCTAGGCCCTCTCCCTCCTCCATGGATGCTAGGCAAGCGGCCCTCCTCCACATCAGCAGAAGACTGCAGTTTCTTTCTGGAGAGGGAAAAACAAGAGCGTCTTCGAGATATAACAGGTACATTTGCTAGTATCATACTGTACCAAAAACAGAGTTTCCAATCAGCTTTTTAGTCTCCCACTTTCATCATAAGCAGAAAGCCAAATATTACTAGACACCCAAGGAAAAGCCTCTAACACAGTATACATATATATATATACATATACACACATATACAAACTCATATTCCTCACAGAGATAAGAAGATATTATATCCATAAAACAAAAACAGAATACAATTTAGTACAGAACATTTAAAAGTAAAAGATACGGGCTAGCTGGTTAGCTCAGTTGGTTAGAGCACTGCCTTGTAACACACCAAGGTCAAGGGTTCAGATCCCCTGTATGGGCCAGCCACCAAAAAATAAAAAATAAAAGATACAGAGTTCTTAAAAATTACAAACACACAATAGCTGAAATGAAAAAATAGAGGCTTGGAAGATAAAATTGAGGCAATCCCTAGGAACCAGAGGAAAAATAAAGAAAGAAAGCAACAGAAAATAGGAGAGAAAAGATAGCAATATTAGAGGACCAGTCCAACAGGTCCAATATCTGGAACAGGAATTCCAGAAAAAGAAAACAGAAAAAAAAAAAAAGAAAAGAAAAAGGAAAAAAAGAAGACTTGGAAAGAAATCAAAGAAATAAATCAAGAAAATTTTCTAGAGCTGCCCATTTGAAAGGACCCACCAAGTATCTAGTACTAAAAATTAAGGGACACCTAAACTGAGATACATCATTGTGAAATATCATAACACTAGGGACAAAAAGAGGAGTCTATAAGCTTTTAGAAAGAAAATACAGGTTACATACAAAGAACCAGGACACAGACTTCAGTCTTCTCAACAATCACACTGGAAGGAAGATGACAATGGAGCAATTTCTTCAAAATCATGAAATAAAATTATTTTCAACCCAGAATTCACCCATTCACACCATCTTATGAAAGTAGAATAAAGACATTTTCTCAGACATGAAAGATCTCAAAACATTTAACTTCTACGCACTTTCTCAAGAAACAACTGGCAAGTACAACCCATCAAAAAAAGACAGTAAACTTTAAAAAAAGGAAGACAACTTAGGATACAGTACATAGGAGATCCAACACAGGAGAGAAACAATAGGAATCTTCAGGAAGACTGTGAAGAGAGATTCCAAGATGCAGCTGTGCAACAGATTTAAAAGGCAAACCATCTAGATTGTAGCAGCAATATGACTCCTGAGATAGCATGGTGAGCTGTAATCACCAAGATAACTACTGACATTGTTCGTAAGGACAGAATGCCCAGGTAAGTCTGTTCCAGATTTTTATCCATATTTGGCTTACCCTGATGTACCTATCCATTCCACCTTGCCCTGCTGCCTGAATCATGTGAGAACACCCATTTCACCCCCCACATGTGTTCTGCTTTGATCTACTCCTAAGTATTGGAGGAAGACCACCATGAGCTTAGAAACAAAAAATACAGAACAGCACTCCCTCCAAGTGACCATATACCACGGAATGAATACGCAATACCTGGCCCATACTGTAGCACTGCCAGATACCTAACGAGGATGTGCCTTATGTACCCAAAAACTAACTCATAACATTGCTCACTAATTACCTGAACAGAAGCTCCTGAAACTTAGTGAAGCCAATACTAGACTATTCAGCTGTCTTCTCCTGGAAGCCTTCATCTAACTGTGATAATACAGCCCTTTCTTAACTCAGCTTGATACACTATCCATTTTCCAAAATAAATAATACATTGTTTAGGAATATTTCCATAGATGATAAAACTACAAAGAAAAGTAAAGGGATGATAATACGTAAGTCAGGATAGGATAATGGCTCCACTGAGGACAGAGTTGGGGATATACTGGCCAGCTGCCAAAAAATAAAA
>NW_007746577.1:12677-13282 GCF_000696425.1 Galeopterus variegatus | reverse complement strand
ACATGTACTGAAGTCAGGAAAGAAAGACCACAATGGTGCATTGGACTTGCAGAGGGAGAAAACATACCTTAGGATGCAAAGTGGAGTCAGGGGGAAAGAGGGAGGGAAGGGAGGGTGGGAATACTTAGGTGAGGGACAGGGGGTACAAATGCAATTTGTGGTAATGGGCATGCTGCCAGTATCAATCTGGTCTTCACAACTTGGGCACAAGGGGTGACAATCAGCTGTGTATCTCATGAATATTCATAAGCAATAAAAGAGATTTAAGTTTTTTTCATGGTTTTTGATTCTTGAATTGCAGATAGCTTCTGTTATTAAGATAGTAAATATGTAGAACCATCTTCCTCATAACAGCCTGGGCATTTCCGCAGAGAGATATAGGGAAAGACAGTTTTCTCAGGCCCACAGATGAGCTTCTCCTTGGGGACATAGCACCGTCTATGACTCTGTGGAAATTCTGATGAGTCTGTGAGTTGACAGTGAAGTCACGGCAGGGCAGGTCTGTGCTCTTGTTGCTGTGAAGAACAAAGGGCCACTCCATCAGGGTATGTGATGCTGAGAGCCCAAGGGGAGAGAGTCATGGGGGGCCATGTGTGAGCCGCCTC
>NW_007746577.1:10904-12096 GCF_000696425.1 Galeopterus variegatus | reverse complement strand
CAACAACAACAACAACAACAACAACAACAACAACAACAACAACAACAACAACAACAATACCCCAATCTTTCTGGACTCTTGGCCATTATTTGCAAAGTCTCATACAAAACCCCTTCTGGGATCAAGTTGTGTATGTGCCCCCTCTTGTGGTCACATGTGGGGTAATAACCTGAGATTGTTTTCTATATCACAACATTTCTAAGGTAAGGCATACTTCTTTCTTGAGAATTTTCAAACATCTCTTATCTGATGCATATAACAAATTAAAACTCTTATCCGGGTATTTTCCAAGAGCGTGGACACATTAATAATTCTTAGTTTTTAGTGATACATCAATGTTCTATAAATGGGGATTCCTCAACCATTACTGACATCAAAATGCTGTGGAAACTGCCCAAATGTTCACTGCTGCATGCTGCCTCATTAGCAATTGAGTAACTGTTGAGTCATCAGACATGGGGTCCACAATAATTCAGTCTGTGCTTATGCCGTACTTTTATTCCCCTCTTCTAGTTGAAATCTCTTGGTGGTTTCCTTTTTTCTGTTCCTGGTGTCGATCAGCTCCCCTGGGATGTACTGGGAGGACAAGGGTGATGGTTACAAAGGAAAATTGGTCTTCACCTTCCAGGTTCTGGTTAAATCTCAGTTTAATTCTATTTTATTTATTTATTTATTTATTTATTTATTTATTTATTTATTTATTCATTTATTTATTCATTTATTTATTTATTTTGTATTTTTCGTCACCAGTAAGGGGATCGCAACCCTTTGTGTGGTGTTGCCCACACTGTGCTCAGCCAGCGAGCTCACCGGCCATTCCTATATAGGATCCGAACCCGCGGCGGGAGCGTCACCATGCTCCCAGCACCACACTCTCCGGAGTGCGCCACGGGGCCGGCCCAGTTTAATTCGATTTAGTCATCTCACTACAGCAGGGTTATTCTTGAGGGAGATGGTACACTTTTCTATCCCCTCTAAACTAATGCTTTCAAATATCTGCTTTTTCTACATTCTCCCACTTTTTATAGATCTTGGCACGTTGGTGTGAAATAAACTATCCCACTGCTTCCTACAAAGGCAAAATTTCAGAAAATATTTTAGTGAATAATTTGAACGGAAAACATTGTTTGAAATATTGAATCTACATAATCAAGAGATGAAGTAAAATGATTATGAATATTAATAATTATTG
>NW_007746577.1:8141-9431 GCF_000696425.1 Galeopterus variegatus | reverse complement strand
TCTTCAGCCTCCAGGATGCTGATTGTGGGAGTGAAAACTTTCCCAGACCCACTAGGACCCACAACAACAGAAGGCAGAAGAGCAGAGCCTCTCATGTCCATTCATGCACTGGATTGGGGCAAACACCTGTCCTTAGACACGGACCAGTCCATTGATAAGGGTTTTAATCTGTAGCCAATGGCTCTTGAAAAGGCTTGCAAAGTCATCTCAGGTTGAGATGGGGCTTCCTGTTGTAGAGTAGATTAGTTCACAACAGTCACACAGGGACACTTCCACCCCAGTGTCTTCAATTAGTTAAGTGGAGCCTCCCTCTCAGTAGTCCAAATCACCACACCATTTCCTCAGTCTTAGTTACAGATGGCCTTCTTCTGGTGGTGACTCCTGTGAGTGGCCAGGTACATGTTAGATGATAATCAATGACATAGCTATTCATAGAAATTGAGCTCCAACTCCTTAAAAAGTGAGCCCGTTTTAGGTTATGAACTTAACTCTGGGAACATTCTGTAGAAAATACATAAAGATTGCATTGTTAAGTTCCCTTAGTAACAGAATTTGAGAATTTAGATTTGAGGGAAACAATGTAAAGAAATTAGAGAATGCTATAGAGAAGCCATACCTGCTATACTTCAGGACACCAACGTTCTGCAGTCTACATTGGGAGAAAAAATAAGAATAAAGTGAAAATGACAGAGGAATCATGAAGAAAGATTAATTTATACTGCCACAAAGGATAATAAGAGTTTAGATCAACAGAGAAGATGTCTTTACAACTCATTATTTGTGGTTTGACTTGGTAAATTAGTTTAAAGGGATAAACACACCTTGGGAAAAAAACTGGAAGCAGGAAGTCACAAGGGTATGGTGTTGCCAAGCTGTTTGGAATTTTCACTGCTCTATGCCTCTTTCATAAAAAAGGAGTATCTATAGCTCTGTATGTAGAAGGTCTATAGCCTATTCTTGTCTCAGCACTGCTCAGAGGTCTTCAAGTGGAGAGGAACACTACTAAGGAACTATGGGCAAGGAGACTCACCTACACATAGTTGGATTTAGATGAGGAGATCTTAGACTTTATCTTGCTACAATCATAGAAAAATATCTGGGGGTCTTGGGGGTAAAAATTAATATAACTTCCAGGTGGTAAGAATGCAGGTTGATCTGACAAAAGGGTAGATGGTTACCAACTGTATTTTCCAAGTTGATTATAATAATATCTTCCATCCCACAAGTTTCTAAAAATGTGATGTTGACAATTCTCCTATTGAACCCATTGGCATATTTTCTGCTTTAAAT
>NW_007746577.1:6681-7738 GCF_000696425.1 Galeopterus variegatus | reverse complement strand
TTGAGAGAAATTTAGATGGAGCCAAGCAGGCACATGGATAAGTGCACAGCCTCAGCTGAAGACCCAGCCTGTATCCTGGATGAGCTGACTTTGAGATGACTCCATTCTCGGCCTGGCTGCATCCAAGTAAGGAACCCCAAGAAGGAAGATTCTTCAGACCAGGAAACACTGACGGATGTTACTTGAAATAGGTTAATGAAATTGAGGACAATTAAAAAGATAAGACAAATTGGAAGGAAAGATGGAAGGGAAAGAAGTGGAAAAGAGAAATAAAATAAACAATGAAACAAACTTTTATGAAAATTCCAGAAGAAGGTTTCTGCATTGTGTTTTCAATAATGGATCAAATGAAGAAAAAACATAAAACCCAGGATGACAATGTAATGAAATATGTAATGATTAAAAATATAAGCATAACACTGACAATAAAAATAAAAATAAATAAAAAATAAATAAATAAAAATATAAGCATAGGTCTGTCAAGTCTGCTGGCATATGAGGAAAACAAAACTCTACATGCAACATTAGAAACAACCTAGCGGCTGTCCAGTTAGCAAAGTTTATTAGATCATGGTTTTGATAACTGTAAAGTCAAGGATTGGGTCCCTGTACCACCAGCCACCAAAAAGAAAGAAAGAAAAGAGAAAAAAGAAAATGGGAAAAAGCAACAACAACAAAAAACCAGTATTCAAGGCAATAACACACAGAATTGGTGTTATGATTGATTAAATGAGCAACATAGAAGGAATACTGGAATAGTATTCCCGCTTCACAGAGTAGAAGTATAATGAGATTAAATAATAAAGAGAGAGAATGGCACAGATAGGAAAACAGAGAAACAGAAAAGAGAATTAAACATAAGAATTAAACATTTTCCTAAAGAATACAGAATTCATTAGAACAGCAGCAATAAAGAGAAAAATAATTTAAGATATTTCTGTGTCTGCTAAATACTAATAAGTGTAAATTCAAAAGACTCACACAATTCTTAACAAAAATTTATAATATGCTAAACACCTACATTGTTTGCTGCATTGCAAAAAAATTTAATCAAATA
>NW_007746577.1:4673-6114 GCF_000696425.1 Galeopterus variegatus | reverse complement strand
ATAAACATCAAAAAAAAAAAAAATAACCGTGGAAGATTTATTTCACCTGGTCAAGGGTTGAAAGAAAGTGAAGAGCTTAAAAATAGGAAGCTGTGGTTTATAATATTAAAAGGCTGCTGGCGATGATAAAAATCAACAAAACTTAGAAGTTCATCAAAGTAAGTTGAAAATTTGTTAATAAATTCAAAGTCATTACATAGGAACAACTCCTCAAATTTAATGTTTGTAATACAATGTAATTAAAATAAGCGAATCTATATATAAAAAGACAATATCACACATTCAAAATAGGAAGCAGAATCAGGGGCCAATAAAATGAAAATTTTTGCCATGATGCTAAATTAACATGTCATGAAATTAATTAATCAATATTTTTCTTGACTTTGAAATTTAAAATTATATATTTATGTAAGCTTAACAAAATATAAACATGTGGATGAACAAATATCTTCATGATGGTATTTAGAGAAAATATAAATTAGTCATAATCAATATTAAGAATATTGAAAATACAAAGAAAACATTGAGTATAAAAACAAACTAATTCCTTAAAACCAGATAGTGCACATAGCATCAATGCATCATGATTCCACACTGTTGCAAGGGTCTATATAGCCTGAATAAATCCCATATCTTTCAAGGGAATAAGACCCATCATCAACAATGGAGATCAACCCAGAGTGTTCTTTAAACAAAAGCTCCCCAGTCAAACCAACTTCTGAGCAGACGTTCAGGCTGGACCAACTCCTTCCTGTTCTTCCAGTGACAAAAACACTTTCGGTCATTGGAACAGTACATAGAACATACAAAATATGCTCCTTAAACTCAACCCCATGGGAAGACCACTATGTCTCACAAGACATTTTAAGGATCTTAAAACTTCCACCCTGGTCACGTGGTCCCAGCCTGGTTCCATGTCTGTGGGTCTGGGACAGATTTCACTCTCACTACCAACACTATGGATTCCAAGGATGCTGCGACATGCTCCTGTCAGCAGGATGATGTGCTTCCTCTAACAGTGATGCAGACCTGACCACAACTTCTCCATGGCACTTCCTGTATGTCCGTAGAGGCTGCAGCTGCTGTTAAGAGAAACACCGTTTTTTTGTTTTTTTCTATTTTGTTTAACATTTAATGCCTTATTTGTGTTTTGATCCTTCAGTGTTTTTCCACCCTTTCCTGTTTTGTATTCACTTATCTATTAATAGTGATGGTCATCTAGTAGTAAAATCTATTTTTTTCTGTAATATGTGAGGCACATAGTGTTGATACAATGAGTGATGGGGAAAAAATAAAATATCTGACTTCTTAAGGTTCTTCTATTGTTCATGAGGAATTGGGAGAACTGAAAAGAAGAGATAATTAGTAAAAGGAATAGATGTCAGTGGCCAGCCCTTTTGCATTAGGCAATAGTCTAAATGCCCAATATCCTAAGGACAGA
>NW_007746577.1:0-408 GCF_000696425.1 Galeopterus variegatus | reverse complement strand
TATGGTCTTCCATTAATTTATGTTTTCTTTCTTTGATTTCTCTAGATAATATCTAAATAATATTTGGGGGATATCAGTGAGTTTTGCTAAGTTTTTCCTAAATATGTGTTGTTTCAATGCTATTATAACTGCCATGTTTTATAAATTAAATTTTTAACATTTTTTTGCAGTTATATAGAAATGGAATTGATTTTCTGTGTATTATTCTTCAGTCCAAAAGTTTGCTATTTCTCTTATCAATTCTAAAAGTGTATCTGTAGGATATTTTAAATTTTCTCTGCACAGTCTTTCATAAGTGAATTATGATAGTTTTAATTCTTTTCCAACTTGTCTTCTATGCTGTTGATGTTGCTACCTTATTGCATAGTTCAGCATCTTTAGAGGCATCCACTCATGTGAGTCTGACCC
>NW_007746576.1:12596-13284 GCF_000696425.1 Galeopterus variegatus | reverse complement strand
CCTTCGTGGCTGTCTGCCAGGCACACAGGGGTATGACCTGGTTTGACTCCTGGGGAGGCAGGGCTGGAAGACCAAATAGAAAGGACAGGGCTGGTCACCAGCTGCGCAGGGAGCATTCACTGCATTTACCGCTGCCGGTTTGGGTGGGTGTCAGAGGACATGCGCCTGGGGTACCCTCCTTACCCCGTGATGTCGGCACCTCCCTGGTCGCAGACACTCTGAACTCTGCTTACTCACTAACGATGATGCATGGTAAGAACTGGGGGGACCTCTGGACTGCAGACAACCTGAGCTGTGATGCTTTCTTTTCATTCCAGGTTCATTGCCCCGATGTAAAAATGTACTTGTATGGGTGGAGCTTCCAAACCACAGCAACCTGAAGCGTGGGGTCAGGGACATGCGTCCATGTCCCCTTCCTACCACACCCCCCACACACGCCTCTCCAGACTCCCGGCAGGGTTCTGAGGTTACGCACGTGTTGTCCTTGGGGGCCTTCACCTTTGAAGTCAAGATCACTACCTTTTCTTTTTTTTTTTTTTTTTCATGTCCGGCAATGGATCGCAACCCTCAGTGTCGCGCCCGTACCGGACCGGGACCGGCAACGGGATCGCAACCCTCGGTGCTGCACCGGCACCTCGCTCAGCCAGTGAGCGGGAACCGGTCTGTATGTGGGATCCGAACCCTCGGC
>NW_007746576.1:8266-11147 GCF_000696425.1 Galeopterus variegatus | reverse complement strand
AAATAGAGAAAATTCATTACATTCTTTTCTTGTAAGAAGCTGGATTCTCTT
This sequence comes from Galeopterus variegatus, assembly GCF_000696425.1. Classification (NCBI taxonomy): domain Eukaryota; kingdom Metazoa; phylum Chordata; class Mammalia; order Dermoptera; family Cynocephalidae; genus Galeopterus; species Galeopterus variegatus. The sequence goes on along the minus strand of NW_007746576.1, from coordinate 11,096 downwards.
TGCCAAATGTGTCTCAGGAAGTGTATCTTTTTCTTTTTTTTTTTTTTCTTTCCCTGTGAATATTTGCTGCCTTTCCCAGCAGGGAATATTGTCCATTAAATAATCACAATATAAGGGAATCCTCAATAAAATATAATCTTAGTTTAGGAGTACCTAGGTACAGCCTGCTTTAAAGAAAAGAGATATTCTTCAAAGTCACTTTTTGGTAAAGCTACTAAGAAACACCAGAAATGCACCAGAGAGAAATAATAGCAAAAAAATTGGCTCTGACTCCAGACAAGGAGGTGGGCTGTCACCGGCGGATGGCAGGGCAGGGGCTGTGGGAGGGGCCCGCTTGTGTCTGGGCTTGGCTGTGGCTCCAGGAAGCTGGAAACCCTGCCTTCTGTGGGGGTCGCAGCCAGTAGGCCGGGCTCTGGCCCCTGTTCCCCAGCTGCCACTGTGGCCTCCTCTGCTCCATCGTCGGCCAAGGCAGCAGGAGCCAGAGATGCACAGAGGAAACAGGAACCAGCCTCGCCTCCCTGACGATGCACAGTGGCCGTCTGAAGCTCAGTGCTTCTGCAGTGCGAGGTACAGAGGACACAGCTCTGAGGAAGGCATTGTACATACTAGAAATTTCTGTGCCGAGCTTAAGAGGCTACCTTTTAAGACTCACAAATAGCTTCTATGACCCAGTTATCAGCTGGGGCCTCTCTGCCCTTGGAGCCGAGGTCAACTGGACTTCACTCCCTGCCCCATGTCCCTGCCTGTGAGGGTCAAGCAGCCTCCTGTGGCCCCTGCCATCCCACAGTGACTTTCAGTCTGGATCCCACCCATCCGGGGCTCCCGTGTCCTCTGCCCTGAGGAGGGGTCCATGTGGACTCCCCTCGGACTCCCCCCCTGGAATCCACTTACGCAGAAGCAGCAGAAGCCCTGCAAGGATGTGCTGGAAGTGGCCGTGCAGTCCACGGGGACGCCGAGTGGATTATGTCACATGCCTCACAGGCCACAGCTTCAAACCCTCCCATCGCAGGGTCTCCTTTGGCAGGGATGAACATGTTTTGGAACTAGACAGAGATGATGCTTGCACGACTTCCCAAATGTCCTAAATGCCACTGAGTTGTACACTTTAAAATGGTCAATCTTATGTTATGTGAGTCTCCCCTCAATCAAAAACAAGAAATAAAACACCTCCCCTCAAGCCCAGCCCCCACCCCTCAGCCCTCCGCCCTCTCTCAGGCCCGCCTCCCCCCTCTGGCTGCGGTGCCCACATTTGCCCTCCCGAATGCCTCAAGAGGACCAGCTTCACAAGGCCTGGCCCTGGACACCATGTGTAGGGCATGTCAGAGTAAAAGAGTGACATTTCTGTCCGTCCCACTGACTTAGATGGGGATTGGTGAGGAGTCGGTTGGGGTGCAGAGGAAAGTATGTTTTTCAATGAGCCAGAATCCTCTGCAGCATCCCATTCCCCACATGACCAGAACCCCATGGGTGGGCGGCACAGCTCGCCAGGCCCTACAAAGCTCCTTGAACTTGCAGAGAGGAGAGCTCGGCAATCTGCAGACCAGTGGTCAGCTCAGGGCCTCTGGAGTTAGCCACACTGGCCAGTAGCTGGCCTTTGCCACATCCCTGTTCCATGTCCAGTAGGGAGCCTCCTTCCTCTGCCACTGCCCCAGCCTCTGTGTGCTTCATCAGTCCCTTTGCCTGTAAATGAGGAGAGAAATAGTACTTGCCCCATCTGGTGACGGGAAGGGCTAGGTCGTGACACGTGGCCAGCAAGAAGGGAGCCACAGAGTGGGGCCAGCAGAATTTCTCAGCTGTGAGGAGTTGTGACTTGAGCTCCTATAATATTACCAACTATATTCACCTCTGTTCTCAGCACTCCCAGGGAACCTGCCCAATACAGACTTCGACACTGGGGTCCCTGGGATGGCTAAGACGCCTGGAGAGCAGGTGCCTCAAGGTCTCTGGGCCAAGGCATAAGTGTGTTGCAATTCAACTGGGACATACTTAATTGCTCATATTTGTATTAATTACAGTTTACAAAACACTTTACTGATAATTTTATCACTTGTTTTCACAACCACCCCAGGAAGCAGATTTCATCCCCATCTTTCACGATGAGAAAGCTGAGACTCAAAGAGGTTAGGTGACTTGCCTAATGTCACACAGCAAAGAGCAGGGCCGAGATTCAGAACCAGGTGTGTGATCTCCCAGGTGGGGACTCTGTCCACGAAGCCAAGGTCTTCTTCAGCTGAGCACTGGGCCAGGGTCTGGCGTCCTCATGAAAGGAAGGTTTACATGTATCCTGTCCCCAGGGAGCTTACGGTCTCCATGGGGACAAAGTCCTGCAGTCCTTGGTCCGAATGTTCACCAACAGGTATTCCTCACGTCTCCAGGGCATTTTGTGATGACAAGCTGTGCCTCTGGTGGCTGCTGTGGGAAGGAGAGTGTGACTGACCCTCCCAGTGATTGGAGTGGCCCAGTGGGGAGCGGCCAGGGCCTTAAGCAGTCAGGGGACAGGTTCTCCAAGCCCCAGCCCAATCTTCTCATCTGCCCAATGGAAACCTTCAGAGAACCCACCTCACAAGCTTAGTCTATGGGGTAAATGAGAAAATCTATGTGACCGTTTAGCACAGTGTCCAAAATTATCATCATCCACTCAGGTGAGCTCTGCTCCAGGTTGACCATCTTCAGTAACGAGCAAATTCAACATTAGCTGATCCTACATGTTTCGTACAATGACTGTGTCTTATGGAATGACCTAATTCACGCGCAATGAACACCCAACTTTATTTCTATGTATGCATCTATGCATAGATCAAAAACCTGTAGAGTTCCAAAAACACCCTCA
>NW_007746576.1:5508-7476 GCF_000696425.1 Galeopterus variegatus | reverse complement strand
AAGGAAGGAAGGAAGGAAGGAAGGAAGGAAGGAAGGAAGGAAGGAAGGAAGGAAAGAAAGAAAGAAATTTAATGTTTTTCGAAAGAGAATCCTCCTCAAACACTGCAGGTAAACTGCCTTCATGTGTAATGGCAAGTTGGGTCAGTCACTATGTTAATAAAACTGATTAATGACTAAGTGTGAATTAGATAGGGAAGTGAGTAATCAGGTGGAATTTATGTTATCCTAAAGCTGGAATAAAAGTCTATGAGATGGAAAAAAAAAGCCATTGAAGTCTTGGCCAAGTTCTTAAACAATCAGGAGGCCGAGCAGAGTGGCTGCTCTCGAGTCAGCATCCAGTTGCACAGACAGAGCCTATTAAAAATTAACAAAATAGTTTGAGATTACTATTTTAAGTGTTATGAATTGGCAAATGGCAAATACCTAGCTCAACAGATGACTGGGTTTGATTCTTAATAGCCAATTGTAAAGGAAATGGACCACAGCAGGCTTTCAGACACAGAAGTGTCCATCTGCACGGAGACCGAGGCATGGTGTACATCTAAATTTAAGGATCAGCAGTTCCCCAGGGAGCACACATGAAAAGCCCAAGTCTAATTTCCCATCAATGCCAAGTATTTTCTAGCAAATTAAGGGTAAGTCTGGAACTGGGGCTGGGAACAGGGAGGAGTTTGCATCGGAGCAGGTCTTAGGAGTGAGGGAAGCCCAGCAACAGGGTGAGACTGACTCTTTCAGGCGTTAACAGTTTAATGATTTGGGGTGTTTTTCAGACCATTGTACTAATCATGTTTTATTTTATTTTTTTAATTTTCTGCATTTCCTGAGGCTTTGACATCTTGGGGTCTTGCTGACCCTGGAGAGACTGCCCCTCCCAAGGCTGGTCAATTCCCAAAGGTCATAAAGGAGTTGCCTTCCAGCATGTCTTTCAAGTGCAAACCAACCCATCTACAGCCAGCTCTCACACCCTGGGCCACTCTCCTCCTGCCCTCATCACCCCAGGGCCAGGTACCAGAAAACTAGGGACAGCTCCTAAACCCCAGCCTGCTAGAATTATTCAAGCTAACCAGCCCTAAGCCCACTATCCCTCCTCACCATTCCTTCCTGATGGACCCTGGAGCTTCCCTGTGTGGCAATGCATGGCACGGCTTGTCCACTCTTCTTGAGCACTGTGAGTAACAAACTATCTTTTCAATGGCTGTTGTCTCCTGATTTCTTGGCTTTACCATACCTGAGTAATAATAATAAACCTGTATTTTAAAGCATCCATGTCAGAATGAACCTAGCTACAAAATGTCGTGTACCCAGAGAAGGCAAGACCAAGAAAGTGACGTTGGGCTTCATAATGCAGGCTCTCATGCAACTTCATGAGGACCTGTGCTTCACTCTGTGGACACCGGGAGCTTCTGCAAACTCTTCAGCACGGGTGTTTGAGGTCTTGGACTGTAGGCAGCATTGCGGAGGCTGGGAGACCAGCAAGCAGACTGCTAGGCAAGGGCCAGCCCAGGACCATGGTGGAGGGAATAAAAACAATACTGAAATCAGAAAGGACAAGATTTGCCAACTAATGGAATGTGGTGAGCAGTGGAATCAAAATAACCCAGAGTTTCCAAACTCCAGCCTCTAGCCAGACAAGGTAACTGGAGCCAAAGGAAAGGCACTGGAAAGATGAAGAGGTTTGGAAGTCAGGGATAATTAACTTCTCCACTTCCTCTTTTCAAGCCTGGTGACAGTAATCATCACGTGTGTCCTCAACCAACAAGTGCAGTGCCTGCTGAGCTCTTCCAGGCCCTGTCCTGGGTGCTGAGGAGAACGTGGTGGATCAGCCAACCAAACTGTTCGCCTGCACCAAGCTTATATTCCAGTGGGGAAACATTCGGGAACACCTTGCTTTTTCTTTACAGACATCATGATCCAGGACTTGCAGGCCAAAGACTCACCTCCACACCCTTCTCCAGAGTCTTGCTCCTT
>NW_007746576.1:3558-4004 GCF_000696425.1 Galeopterus variegatus | reverse complement strand
GTATAAATTGCCAGGCTCTGAATTTTATGAGTCTTCCATAACAGTGAAATGCTGGTTTAAGTAAGGGATGGAGAGGCTTTGGATGCATTATATTATCATTTAGGGCTGCTATAAAATTTTGTAAGGCTCTCCATTATAACCCCAGCTTTCAGGTGACTCTTATCGCTCCATTGAAATAATGACACCACTACTACTACTAGCAAGTTGCACACATGGACTAGATCCAAATGATTTGTTTCCAGTTTGATAGAACACCCCTTCGCCGTTTTCAAGTTTATAAGATTACAAATGCCCTGAGCATCCAAACCAGAGCTGGATTTTCAGAGATGCCCCTTTTGGTATTTCTGGAAATGGAAATGATTTCTTTCCAGCCAGCCACACACATTTTCTAATCTATTTTTTTCAGTAATATGTTCAGATCTTTTTGGCTTAGAAGAAGTAAAAAA
>NW_007746576.1:0-399 GCF_000696425.1 Galeopterus variegatus | reverse complement strand
AGACACCAATGCATGATTCAAAGTCTCTGGGAACAGACAGCAAGCACTCCTGGCTCAAGTGGTACAGAGTTTATTTCCAGCAAGAGGAGAGAGAGTATGTGCATGAGATCTAGCCCCTTGCACTACACTAGTCCCCCATGGCCGTTCTGTGGGTGACTTGGGCAGTGTTACCACAAGTACCCTCCTTTGTACTACAGTGGAAGGACCTGGACCCCTCTCCTTCCCCCTGTGGGGTCTGAAATACAGAAAGCTGGAGGCATGTGGTCACACTACTTGAGTCACTTAAGATCTTATTAAGGTTATTAATGAATCTTATTATTTTAATGGATTAAAATATATTAGTCATGATTTATTTTGATTCTCAAACTGTCCCAGACTTGGTCAGTGGGATTCCTTTCA
>NW_007746575.1:11813-13284 GCF_000696425.1 Galeopterus variegatus | reverse complement strand
TCTTAAAGTCATGGCTTCTATATACTGCCTCCGCTCCTTGTATCTCTACATGTTTACCACTCTACTAAGAGGCCATGCCCTTTGTATGTCTGCAATTCAAACCCTCCAAAGGAAAGGATCTGATTAGTTTGACTACTCTCCCTCTTGGATAGAATATTCCCATTGAGAAGAATTCTAGAAGCAGTTGCTTGGATCATCAACTCCTGAGTGAGTGTGGCTACATGATCAGAGATACATGATAAAAACCACCTGTGAATATTTTTACAATCCTAACAAAGGAGTTGTGAATGTGGCAACTGTCTTCAGAATGGGGCTATGTGCATAGCAAGTTGTGGTAGGCAACATAATGGCCCCAAAGATGTCCGTGTCTTAATCCATGCAACCTGAAAATATGTTACCTTACATGGCAAAGGAGACTTTGCAGATTTAATTAGGTTGAGGACCTTGAGATAAGCAGCTTATACTGGTTTATATGAATGGGCCCAATGTAACCACAGGGACCCTTAAAAGATGAAAGAGGGAGGCAGAAGGTCAGAGAGAGGGAATTGGAAATGCTACACCACTGGCTTCGAAGATAGAGGAAGGGGCAATGAGCTGAGGATTGCAGTGGCTTCTAGAAGCTACAAAAGCAAAAGGAAGGATTCTCTCCTCCAGCCTCTAGAAGGAATATAACCTTGCCAATTCCTTAATTTTAACCTGGTGAGACAGAGTCAGACTTCTAACCTCTACAGCTATAATATAATAAATTTGTTTTATTTTAAGCCACTCAGTTTGTGGTAATTTGTTATAGAAGCAATAGAAAACTAATACACAGACCCTCAAAACACCCTCCCTAGGAAATTCTCCTTTTTATTAAATAAATAAATAAAAAGTTTCAGAGGGAATTATAGACCTACACAGCTTCACTCCATACTGGGCACGACATATCTGCCACTTTTCTGCCTATCCACATAGACTTTTCCATAGTCTACTCTCATCTATTGGTTTGGCTCTTGACTAGTCAGGAAATTTTGATGTCCCCTGAAGTTGGTTAGAGCTGACACTGCCTGTCCCCTCCCACCCTCTCACTCCTGAAGGGAGAGGGGATATAACCTAAACCTGGCCATAATTGTTGACCCAGGGAAAAAAGCAAAACACAAGCATAAGAGTCCCATGTTATGGCAGAGCCACGGGAAAAGGTGTTCTCCTTAAGCAGGTGGGATATGATTGTCAGGCGTTGTGTGAGCAGCCTGCGTGCTGTGGATAATGAGCCATCTGCAAAACGGAGAGAAGTGGAGCCCTGACTTTATTGTTTTAGATCCTGGATTGAGCTATGCCTGATGTCTCTCTATTCCTGGTCTTTCTAATTAAATGAGTTATACATTTAATCTAGCAACACCTCCTGTTAGCTTCATTTTCTAAATATATCCAGAATCCAGCCATTTGTCACTATGGTACTGCCATTCCTTAGTCTAGTCCACAATGGACTCCC
>NW_007746575.1:9312-11377 GCF_000696425.1 Galeopterus variegatus | reverse complement strand
GAATCCAGCCATTTGTCACTATGGTACTGCCATTCCTTAGTCTAGTCCACAATGGACTCCCCGGGTTACTGCTAGCGCCATTACCTGGGCTTCCTGCTGCTGCCCTCACCTCTCTTCACTAGAATCCAGCCATTTGTCACTATGGTACTGCCATTCCTTAGTCTAGTCCACAATGGACTCCCTGGGTTACTGCTAGCGCCATTACCTGGGCTTCCTGCTGCTGCCCTCACCTCTCTTCACACTTCTCAGCCTGGTGGCCAGATGACACTCCCAAAATGTAACTCAGCTCACAACATGACTCCACGGTCTCCCCATTTTACTCAGAGGAAAAACCAAACTTTTTGCAGTGGTCCAAGGCTCCTTATGTCATTGACCCTGCTCTGCCTCTTCCCTCTCTGACTTCACATCCTCACATCTTGGCTTAGTCGCCTTCTCCCCGGGGAGACCTTCCCCAGCTGCTGCATTCCACCTCGGGCTTTAGCTTTCCTCACAGCACCGCCGGGATCGAACATGCTCTGCATTTTGTTCCTTTATCTTCCTGTAAACTGTCAGAACATTTGGTGCCTTGCTACAAATTATAAAACAGTGACCCTCCCTCCAGGCTAACAATGCAGCGCACTGGGATTCAAGGCTTGGCTGTGCAGTTCAGATCTGACTCCAGCCCCCACTCGCCCCCTCTCTGGGAGCTTCCGATTGGGCATTGCACAAACCGTACGGTGTGTATGGCAGCCCTGTACCTTCTATTGTCTGTTTCCCCCGCTAGAATATACACCCCACGAAGTCAGAGACATCTGACTTTTCTTGTGTATTTCATTAACTGCTGTTCCCCACTATTTAGAACAGTGCCTGGTACATGATGGTAGGAGCTCCAGAAATGTTTGCTACAATTAATATGTAATTTTTCTTTATTGCCTATGCTAGCTTGAGTTGGTTTTCTGTTACAACCAAAGGAGTTCTCATGTACTAGAGAAATGATCAAATATTTATGTTGAACAGCACTCATGACATAAACTGTTGTCCTCCTGGGACAATTCATTTCATGTTTCAATATTGATAGTTTGAAAATGCCAGTATTAAACTGAAAATTCCATACATTCTACCTCCCTGAAAATTCAATATATTTCTTATTAATAGATTAGGCAACGTGGAAAAATATTAATTCTTGGACTATATGAAAATACCTCAAATATCTGAAGGCAGGTATTAGAACCCTCTCATCTTCTCTTTGCTTAGGAGCCTCAGAATTCTTCCACTATTTCTCATGCAATGATGTTTTAAGAAACTCACTCTCCTTGCTTTATTTGTTGTTTATTTTTTATTGAAACGTGATTGCTTGCACATATCTGTGGGGTACAGCATTGAATATCAATACCTATGTTCAATATGTGATGCTCAAGTCAGGATAATTAGTATTTTCAATATTATATAATGTAATCATTTTTTGTAGCCCTTCAATTTTTCACTAAACCCTCTTCCCTCTCCCCCTTTCCCACCTCTAGTATCCTCAGTTCTGTTCCTTTCTTTCAAAAGTTCAGTGAATTATTGTGATTGTTGTATATTTCACTCTTTTTAAAAATTAAATGTATTGGGTTTTTAGCTTCCACTTATGAATGAGAACATGCAGTATTTCACTTTCTGTGGCTGGTTTGTTTCACTTGACAATTTTCTCTAAGTTCATCCATGTTGTTGCAAATGACAGAATTTCCTCCTTTTTATGGCAAAGTAGTATTCCATTGTGTGAATTTTCCTTATCCACTCATCCATTGATGGTTGGTTCCAACTCTTGGCTGTTGTGAATAGAGATACGATAAACATGGGAGTGCAGGCATCTCTTTGACATGATGGTGTCCATTTCTTTGGATATATACCCAGCAGTGGAATTGCTGGATAGTATGGTAGATCCATCTGAAGTTGTTTAAGGGATCTTCACACTGTTTTGTACCAATTTATAGTCCCACCAATATGTAGGAGGGTTCCTCTTTCTCTGCCGTCACTAGCATTTGTTATTCTCTGTTTTTGATAACAGCCAGTCTAACTGGGGTGAGATGATATCTCAGTGTGGTTT
>NW_007746575.1:5763-8094 GCF_000696425.1 Galeopterus variegatus | reverse complement strand
CCACCTCATGTTCAAAACCCTGAGTCCTTCAGGCCTGAATCCTGTCTTGATTTTATTTCCTGTTGCAGGAATTTGCCTAGAGCTTCAGTCTTATCCTGCTTCTGTGTCTTGCTATGATCTTTCCGTGGTACTGGAGCCTTTTGCTGATCTTCTTCCTGGTGAAAGAAGACCTAGTACCCAATGATAAACCGTAAGATGTCAGCACCTGCTTTCCATCACATTTGAATGTTAGCTAACCTCAATGTTTTGCAACTGTATTCTGCCTTCCTATTGGGATATTCACTATTTCTACTGAGAACCATATTCAAAACCATAATCACTAATTATGGTTATAATTTTTTCTTCCTTAGCTAGTCTGAATTAGTTTTCTGTTACAAACAAAAGAGTATTTTCTCTTTTGTTTAGAGGATGATAAATGCATGAATAAGTAGAAAAGACAGGGAAGACCCAATTAGAAAGGCAGGACAAGAAGAATGTATTAGGACTAAGAGGGAAAACAGTTTCAAAGAGAAAATTGTCGAAAATGACAAATGTTGCTGAGAGTTCAAAGAATTTGAGCATGACAATACACTACAACTATTTTTAGTAGAGTGCCTCTGATATGCAGAGATAAGTTTTTAATCCCTGCCTTCAGTCCATTAAGGCAGAATTACTGCACATCTTGAGTACCAATTCAAAGCTGTCACCTTTACTGAACTGGGTGGGTCTGTCCTTGGCATACAGCTACACTGACCTATCACAGGCCATCACATAAAGGTCTCCTAAAGCAGGAGAATGGAATAGAAAACTCGAAATTAGGGGCCGGCCCGGTGGCGCACTGCTACAGTGCGCCGCTTGGGATCGCGGCGGCGCTCCGAGCGCCGAGGGTTTGGATCCCACATACAGACCAGCTGCTCACTGGCTGAGCGAGGTGCAGGCACAACACCGAGGGTTGCGATCCCGTTGCCGGTCCCGGTCCGGTACGGGCGCGACACTGAGGGTTGCGATCCGTTGCTGGTCACGAAAAAAGACAAAAAGGAAAAAAAGAAAAAGAAAAAAAGAAAACTCGAAATTACTATATGTACTGGCTACCTACAATGGAAAGAATGAGTAGATTCCATTGCTTGCAGGAGAAAGAAAAAACTCAGGGACTCTTCTTATTCCACAGAACCAGGACAGTTCTGGGATGTTGAAAGATGTAAAGGATCCTCAGGACATCTCAGATCTACATACAGAGTAAAAGGCAGAGCAGGTTGTCCTAACTGCAAGTTCAGCATCAGAGGCTCTGGTCCCTGGAAGGTGCCTCTGGTAACAGCAGCTTTCAGCTGGCTCATTCAGAGGGCTGGATGGAGAGGGGATGTAGTGGGTATTTATCACTTTCCTGCTGGGCAGCATCTATTCTCTTCTTTTGATAACATTGATAGTCTTTCAGAGAAAGTGCCCTGTTCTCACCTGGTCAGGGTGGGAAAGTGACTCAGACAGAACAATTTGACTTTTTCCTGGGATTTTGAATCTTGACCCCAGTGTTGCAAAGACGAGGAAAAAAAAAAAAAAAGAAAGAAAAAGGCAACTGATGTTTAATCATTGCTGTGCTGGACTTCTGGGACTGTCCTAGCTCTGTCCCTTTCCAAGGCTCCCTCTCTACCCCCCTCTTATTCCAAGAGCTTCCCACTGTTGTAGCAATATATTTATTTCCTGTATGATTGCAGCCAAAGAAACTTGATTGACACAAACATCAGTCCAAGGTGGACCAACTCCTGCATCCCCTCAACCTGCACTTCCCTTAAGGAAGCCTGGAGAACAGAAACTCATGAGCACCTCTCCCATTCTCCAGTGTTAGGATTAAAGCAATTTCTTCTCCTCTGACGCTGATTCTCTTCAAGCCACTACTCATCTTTTTTTCTAAAGCCACAGCAGAAAAGGGAAAACCTGAAAATTATTTGACTGTAAATTGAACGGAATATGTAATGAAACAAAATTTGGCATTGACACATGTGCTATCTACAAATGTTCGTAACGAAGTAAGATTAGACCTCATGAGACAAAAAAACAACATAATTTATTCCATAGAGAAATGTGGTGACAGATTTGCCAGAAATCCCAGCTATAATGAGCACCTCTTCATTATCACTTTTCTGGCCATCACAGAAACAGCCAAACTCTGAATGAATGCTGAGATACATTATATTACTTTCTTTTTGTATTATAGTCAGATGTTATTTCTGTTTACAATTATTTTTTTTGGCAGACCTTATCAATTAGCACTGCCAAAATCAATCATCTAACTCCCAATCTGATCAAGTTACAGTCTGAATTGTGGGAGGTCCTGGGACATGCTGAACTGTTATCCAA
>NW_007746575.1:0-1284 GCF_000696425.1 Galeopterus variegatus | reverse complement strand
GTTCAAAGAATTTGAGCATGACAATACACTACAACTATTTTTAGTAGAGTGCCTCTGATATACAGAGATAAGTTTTTAATCCCTGCCTTCAGTCCATTAAGGCAGAATTACTGCACATCTTGAGTACCAATTCAAAGCTGTCACCTTTACTGAATTGGGTGGGTCTGTCCTTGGCATACAGCTACACTGACCTATCACAGGCCATCACATACAGGTCTCCTAAAACAGGAGAATGGAATAGAAAACTCGAAATTACTATATGTACTGGCTACCTACAATGGAAAGAGTGAGTAGATTCCATTGCTTGCAGGAGAAAGAAAAAACTCAGAGACTCTTCTTATTCCACAGAACCAGGACAGTTCTGGGATGTTGAAAGATGTAAAGGATCCTCAGGACATCTCAGATCTACATACAGAGTAAAAGGCAGAGCAGGTTGTCCTAACTGCAAGTTCAGCATCAGAGGCTCTGGTCCCTGGAAGGTGCCTCTGGTAACAGCAGCTTTCAGCTGGCTCATTCAGAGGGCTGGATGGAGAGGGGATGTAGTGGGTATTTATCACTTTCCTGCTGGGCAGCATCTATTCTCTTCTTTTGATAACATTGATAGTCTTTCAGAGAAAGTGCCCTGTTCTCACCTGGTCAGGGTGGGGAAGTGACTCAAACAGAACAATTTGACTTTTTCCTGGGATTTTGAATCTTGACCCCAGTGTTGCAAAGACGAGGAAAAAAAAAAAAGAAGAAAGAAAAAGGCAACTGATGTTTAATCATTGCTGTGCTGGACTTCTGGGACTGTCCTAGCTCTGTCCCTTTCCAAGGCTCCCTCTCTACCCCCCTCTTATTCCAAGAGCTTCCCACTGTTGTAGCAATATATTTATTTCCTGTATGATTGCAGCCAAAGAAACTTGATTGACACAAACATCAGTCCAAGGTGGACCAACTCCTGCATCCCCTCAACCTGCACTTCCCTTAAGGAAGCCTGGAGAACAGAAACTCATGAGCACCTCTCCCATTCTCCAGTGTTAGGATTAAAGCAATTTCTTCTTCTCTGACGCTGATTCTCTTCAAGCCACTACTCATCTTTTTTTCTAAAGCCACAGCAGAAAAGGGAAAACTGAAAATTATTTGACTGTAAATTGAACGGAATATGTAATGAAACAAAATTTGGCATTGACACATGTGCTATCTACAAATGTTCGTAACAAAGTAAGATTAGACCTCATGAGACAAAAAAAACAACATAATTTATTCCATAGAGAAATGTGGTGACAGATTTGCCAGAAATCCCAG
>NW_007746574.1:19031-20200 GCF_000696425.1 Galeopterus variegatus | reverse complement strand
AACCACTGATGAGAGAAATTAAAGAGGACACAAGAAGATGGAAAGATATCCCATGCTCTTGAATTAGAAGAAACATTGTGAAAATGTCCATACTACACAAAGTGATATACAAATTCAATGCAATCCGCATCAAAACTCCAATGACATTTTTCTCAGAAACGGAAAAAGCTATCCAGACATTTATATGTAACAACAAAAGACCACACATAGCCATAGCAATTCTGAGCAAATAATAATAATAATAAAGCTGGAAGCATAACATTACCTGAATTTAAACTATACTACAAAGCTATAATAACCCAAACAGCATGGTACTGGCATAAAAAACAAACACATTGACCAATGAAATAGAACAGAGAATCCAGAAATCAACCCACACAATAAAAGCCATCTAATCTTTGACAAAGGCACCAAGCCAATACACTGGAGAAGAGACTCCTCTTCAGCAAATGGTGCTGGGATAATGATATCCATATGCAGGAGAATGAAACTAGACCCATACCTCTCACCATATACTAAAATCAACTCAAAACAGATTAAAGAATTAAGTATACACCCTGAAACAATAAAACTTCTTAAAGAAAACATAGTGTATCTTTAAGTCATATAGTGTCAGTCCTCAAACAGTGTTTCTCTTCTTTAGTATTATACTGACTATTCTGGGTCTATTGTCTTTTTGTATAAACTTGAAAATGGTTTTGTCAATATCTACAGAATACCTTGCTGAGATTTTGATTGCAGTTGTGTTGAATCTATAGATCATGTTTGGAAAAAATTGATGTCTTAAAACTTTGAATCTTCTAATATGTGAACATGGAAAATTTCTCGATTCACTAGGTCATTTTTGGTTTATTTCAGAGTATTGCAGGTTTTTGTATATATATTCTGTGTGTAATTTGTTAGATTTATATCTTAAGTATTTTTGGTGTTATAGTATTATATGTTTTTTTTTTCATTTTTAAATTGTAATTGCTTATTGCTGGTATATAGAAAAGCACTTGATTTTTGTATATGTGGGTACTTCAAAAAGTTCATAAAAAATAGAATTAAAATATGAATATTTCCATGAACTTTTGAAGACCCCTCATATTAACCTTTTATCCTATCAATTTGCTATAGTCACTTATATGTTCCAGAAGGTTTTGTTTACTTCTTTCATCATTTTTTTT
>NW_007746574.1:16098-17572 GCF_000696425.1 Galeopterus variegatus | reverse complement strand
ATATTTATCTGGTTTGAGTATCAGAGTAATGCTGGTCTCATATAATAAATTAGGAATTGTTATTTTATTTTTTCAAGTTAAGTGTGGAAATTGATATATTTTCTAAGCTTATTTCAATTCACCAGTAAAATCACCTGGACCTGCTTCTTTCTGATTTAGAAGGTTACTAACTATTGATTAAATTTCTTTAATAGATATAGGCATATTCAGATTATCTATTTCTTCATGTGAGTCACTTAGTTTGTGTCCATTTTATTGAAGTTATCAAGTTTGTGAATATAGAGTTGTTCACAGTATTCTTTATTTTACTTTTATTGTCCACAGGGTAAGTAGAAATGACTCTTCATTTATGATATGAGTATGTTATGTATTCTCTATTTTTTGGTGAGCCTATAAAGAGGTTAATTAACTTTATCAATCTTTTCAAAGAAACAGCTTTTAATTTTTGTTGGTTTTTCTATTGTTTTTCAATTCATTGATTTTTATTCTATCCTTTTCTTTCTGCTGCTTGATCTATATTTAAATGGATCTTCCTTCTCTAGTTTACTAAGTTGAAAGCTTAGAATATTGATTTTAAATCTATCCTATTTTATAATGTATGCATTTGATGTTGTAAGGTTTTCCCCAGATGCTGAGTTTGTTGTATACCACAGATTTTGATTGGTCATATTTTTATATTCATGTAGTTTAAATTGTTTAAAATTTTTCTCAAGACATTATATCATTTCTATTGTTTTAAATCTGTAAAAGTGTGTTTGTGGTCTATCTTAGTCAACGGTTATGTGTGGTCTATCTTAGTCAATGGTTATGTAAGCTGGAGAAAAATGTGCATTCTGCTGTTGTTGAATGGAGTGGTTTATAAATGTCAATTAGATCAAGTTGATTGATAATGTTGTCTGAGTCACCTATACTCAATGATTTTATACCTTCTTGATCTCTCAGTTAATTAGAAGATGGGTGTTGAGTTTCCAACTATAATAATACAGCATACTAAAGAACTGAAAAGAAAATAAAATTAAATAACTTAATAAATATTAAAAATAAGAAGACAACCCTATTGATATATATTTTTTTATTGTAGAAAAGTTGTACATATCTATGGGGTACAGCATTGAATGTCAGTACCTGTGTGCAATATGTGATGCTCAAATCAAGATAATTAGTATAGTCAACATTATACAATGTAATCACTTTTCATGGACCTTTACCAATTCCTCACTTACTCCCCTTCCCTTCACCCTTTCCTGCCTCTGGTAACCTCACTTCTGTTTTCTCTTTTAAAAGTACAATTGTTTATTATAATTATTGTATTTGTCTTTTTTTATTTCTTTATTTTTAGCTCCCATGCATGAGTGAGGACATGTGGTATTTCCTTTCTGTACCTGGCTTATTTCACTTAAGATAATTTTCTCCAAGTTCGTTCACGTTGCTGAGAATGGCAGGATTTCATTCTGTTCTTTTATGTCAGAGTAGT
>NW_007746574.1:13019-13620 GCF_000696425.1 Galeopterus variegatus | reverse complement strand
GGTACAATTCTGTTTTGGTTACTGTAGCTCCATAGTGTAATTTGAAGAGGCAGGTCCTGTTAGGCCTCAGCTTTTTTATTTGTTTATTTTATTATTATTATTTTTTCTCTTGCTCAGGATTGCTTTGGCAATTTGAGTTCTTTTGCTTTTCTATATAAACTTTAGGATTGTTTTTCCCATTTCTGTGAAGAATGCCATTAGTATTTTGATGGGGATGGCACTGAATGTGTAGATCACTTTAGATAGTATGGACATTTTCACAGTGTCAATTCTTCCAATCCAGGAGCATGGGATGTGCTTCCATCTTTTTGTGTCCTCTTTCATTTCTCTCAGNTGTCATCTGCAAACAGGGACAATTTGACTTCATCTTTTCCAGTCTGGATGCCCTTTATTTCTTTCTCTTACCTGATTGCTCTATCTAGTACTGGAAGTACTATGTTAAGTATGACTGTTGAGAGTGGGCATCCCTGCCTTTTTCCTGTTCTCAATGATATTGATGAGTTTGTTTTATATGCCTTTTATTTTGTTGAAATACCTTCTTTCTATACTTAATTTGTTGAGAGTCTTTATCATGAAGGGATGTTGAATTTTGTCAAATGCT
>NW_007746574.1:12328-12809 GCF_000696425.1 Galeopterus variegatus | reverse complement strand
TCTTTTTTAATTAGCCTAGCTAATGGTTTGCAAGGCTATCCTACAGAAATGAACAGGAAATCATGTTTCCCAGAAAAACAAAAACTATGAGAGTTCACCACCACATGATCAACCCTCCAACAAATCCTCAAGGGAGTTCTGCATCTGGAATCCAAAAATCAATAAGCATTACCATGGATATACAAGAAAGGACAAAACCCACTGGTGGAACAAATATGCAAATGAAAAAGAAACTGTATCTCACCACCTCAAAAAACCAACAAACACTTAAGACAACAATAAAAGGGAAAGAAAGAAAGCATATTTAAAACATCCAAATATTTTTTTTTAAATGCTAGAAGTAAGACAATACCTTTCAGTAATAACCTAAATGTAAATGGGTTAAACTCTCCACTCAAAAGGCATAGACTGACAGATTGGATGAATAAGCTAGACCCAATTATATGCTGTCTACAAGAGACTCATATCAACTATAAAGACC
>NW_007746574.1:6077-11186 GCF_000696425.1 Galeopterus variegatus | reverse complement strand
ACCTCTCTCAACATTGGACAGATCATCTAGGCAACAAATGAACAGAGAAACTCAATATTTAAACCACACTTTAGTCCAATTGGACTTGGCAGATACCTGTAGACCACATGTTAGGTCACAAATCAAGCCTCACCAATTTATAAAAATTGATCATTTCAAGTATGTCCTCAGACCACAGATTAACAGTAGAAATCAATAACAAGCAAAACTCTGGAAACTATACAAACACATGGAAATTAAAGCACAGACCCCTGAATGACATATGGGTCCAAAAAGAAATTAAACTGGAAATCAAAAATTTCTCAAAACTAATGGAAATAAAGAAACATCATACCAAAACCTGTGAGATTCTACAAAAGCAGTTCTAAGGGGGAAGTTTATTGTAATAAACACTTATATCAGAAGAACAGAACAATTTCAAATAAACAACCTAATGCTACACCTCAAAGAACTAGAAAACAAGAATAATCCAGTCCTCAAATTAGTAGACAGAAGGAAATAATTAAGATCAGAGCAGAACTAAATGAAATAGAAACCTAAAAAGTGATACAGAAGATCAATGAAACAAAAATTTGTTTTTTTGAGAAGATAAACAAAATAGACAACCCAATATTTAAAAGTGGACAAAGACTTGAGCAGGCACCCAATATACTTTTTCATAGAATAAGTATATCCAATTGGTAAAAAGGTAGATCAAAACATGCTCAATCTCATAATTCCTCAGGGAAATTCTAAGTACAAAGACAATAAAACTATTGTAATACAACCAAAGCATATAAAACAAAACAAAACAAAAAATCACAAAACTGAATGTGTTGGTGAAGATGTGATGCAACTAGAACTTCTATAAATTGTCAATGCTAGTACAACTTAGTACAACCTGTTTGTGAAATTATTTGGCAATATGTACTAAAATTGCAGTTATAGGATGCTCAGGATCTAGTGTTTCTACTCCTAGGTGCACAAACAAAATTGTGTATATACATGTGTTAATAGAAAAGGTACAAGAATGTTCAGAATGCACATATTGCGAATGTTTAACAACAATAGGATGGTTAAATAATGATACACTCATCCAATGAAATATTATAAAGCAATAAAAATAACTGAGATAGTGCAACTCAAAACAACATGAGTCAATCTCATAATGTAATACTGAGAAAAAGAATCCAGACAGAAAAGAACACCCACTGTACAATTTGACTTGTAAAATTTAAAATTAGGCAAAGCAATGTGTGGAGTTAGAAGCAAGACAGTTGTTTTCTTTGGGAATGAGAGAAGGTTTAGTGAGTAAGAAGCAGCATATATTTACATACCAAATTATAAATAAGAGTATGTTTTATAAATAAAATAGTTTTATTTATATTTTGGAAAACTATTTTATTTTCAATTGTTTTTTTCTGTTTTTATATTAACATTAAGTTGTAAGATATTCTTGTCATAAAATATAAGTAATATAGACTTATTTAATGATTGTATAATATCCCATTAATTTGCAACACAATTTATTACTCCTTTCTCTATTCTTGGACTTTTAGGTAGTTTTAAATTTTAATTATTTAATTATGATTAAAAGTACTTAATTATTTTTTGGAGGGGTAGCTTTATGATGTATGATTTTGAGGTACAAGATTTGTGGGCATTTTAAATGTTCCTGATCAATGTTATAAAACCGTGTCCTGGAAGGGTAGTTTTAGTTTACATACTTGCAATCAGTTTTAAGTGGATGTGACTTACTATATGCAACTAGAATTGAGTATTGGCCTTTTAAAATCTTTGCATATGTGAGAGGTGAAAATGGTATAATTTTTGTTATGATTTTCATTTCTTTCATTAATGAAAAAAAAATCAATAATTTAAAATTTTTTTTCAGTTAATGTTTACTGACTATCTAGAATGTGCCAGATATAATTCTAGACACTGGAGACATTGAAATAAAAGGTCTTCCTGTTGGCAGGGACTCAGAGTCTAGTTGGGAAAACAACTAATAGAAAACCTCAAAACAATTTCCTGTTATGGGATAGATGAAATGTTGTAAGAATAGTGATTTCCCAAAGACACCATGTCCTAACCCTTGGGACCGACCTGTGAATATGTTAACTCATATGGAAAAAGGAATTTGCAGATGGGATTAAATTAAGGATTTTGATATAGGGAGATTATCCTGGATTATTCAGGCTGTCACAATGTAATCACCGCAGTCCTTATAAGTCAAAGAGGAAAGCAGGAATGTGAGAAAGCTAGATTTGAATATTTGATTCTGTTAACTTTAAAGATAGATGAAGGGAGCCATAAGCCAAGGAATGCAGGTAGCTTCTAGAATCTGGAAGAGGCCAGGATATGAATTCTTTCCTTGCTTATTACTGAATGTATATATTGAAACCTAATCCACACAGTGATAGTATTAAAAGATACAGCCTTTTAGAAGTGACTAGGTCATGAGAGAAAAGCCCTCGTGAATGGGATTAGTGACCCTATAGAAGAGGCCTCAATGGAGCTTGTTCAACATTACTGCCAAGAGAGGACACACCTAGATGGGACCACCTATGAAGAAGTGGGACCTTACCAGACCCTAAATCTGCAATTACCCTGATCTTGGACTGCCCAGCCTCCAGAACTATGAGCAATAAATTTCTATTGTTTAGAAGTTACCCAGCCTAAGGTAGTTTTTTATAGGTGCCTCAACAGGCTTTGACACCCCCAAAGTTTCCAGAAGGGATACAGCCCTATAGACACCTTGGTTTTAGATCAGTAAGCCCCAGTTTTGAGTTCTGATCTCCAGAACTGTAAGATAACAAATGCATGTCGCTTAAGCCTATGAATTTATAATCATTTACTATAACACATGGGAAACTAATACAAGGGTAGTATAGAACACTAAGAAAGTACTTAACAGAAGACATCTGAGTGTATGTGGTGTTGAAAGGGTGAAGACTTCCCAGGAGGGGCAAAGCAGGCAATGGGTGCTGATGATGTGTAAGTATAACCAGGTGAGAGGGGAAACATTCAAAACCCAGATAGTTCATCTCCAAGGATAAATCTCAATGTTTTCTGTATCTCTAATATGGGGATACAAGTATTTTCCTCAAAGAATAAGTAAGAGAATTATATTAAACACTACATTTAAAATGCTTAACTCCATCTGCCTAGAGCTCAAGAAATTATTCCTGTTTTCTGCAAATTCTTAAGTGAGGAGGTAGCAATATGAATAACCATAGTCAGCCCTTCATGGACATCATCCAACTCAGAGAGACTCTTATGCCACAACACTCCCCTTCTAATACAATGTACTTTCATTTTCTCCCCTTTATGAATTTTATTTTTCTTGGGGATATTTGAGATTCTCAATTTTTCTTTTAGGGTAAAAAGAAGTCTTGTGGTCCTGGTAATGGAATTTTAAGCATTAGTAATAAAGACTCTTGGTGAGTAATCTATTTGATCATCACTAAGGCAAAGATGAGGCTTGGGACACTTTTTGATAGGAAAAAATGACTTCGACAGTTATGTAGCATGTGACAGATTTCCAAAAGTTTTAAATGCAAAATCCTTCTTTCATAGAAATCCCTTTTTAGGAGTCCACTATGTATAGCAAATAAAAGTGGATCTTCATTGTAGAATCCCTTCTTTTGTTCCAAGTATCCTCATTTGTTACCTAAAACCTAAATATAACTATTGTAAAATCATTATATATTTATAATATCTCAACTGCTCTCTAATATTGCCTCTATACTTTGTGATATGTAACGATGGAACCCAACAGTCTAGGGTTGCCTTCTAGGGCAGTATCAATACTGGTTACTTTGCATTTATACTGGTCTTTCTTCCTATGACCCAGTATCTGCATTGCTAAAAAGGGTTAACCCACTAGTATTCACCATGTTTTCTCAGATTCACTAATGAGGCAGCAATTGGGACTCTGAGTGAAGGAGATATTAGATTGGCCAGATTTGAGTAAAACAAAACAAAAACAAACATGCAAAACACACCAGGTGAGAATTGAGACTTCATCTAAAAAATGCACATCTACACTGGGAAAAATAATTGACTAACTTTAACGAAACCATAGAATGTTTATCTTGAAATTATGGAGAATGTCATTAGACACTGAAATTGAGTAGGAAAAAAACTAAAAAGCTATGTTCAAAAACAAAACAAAATAAAACAAAGCAAAAAAAAAAAAAAAACCTACAGAGTACAATCTTCGTATTACTGTATAATAATGGTTGTATGGTATAGAGAAAACTGTAAAAACTGTTTCCATTGCTGTTCCAGTCACAATTCTTAAGAATACATTCTTAAATTTTATAGTGTGTTATGTTTTACCAAGTATGTTTAATTATCAGAAAACCTTGTAATAATGTTGGCTAAGTCTTTTTGTCACTACGTTATGGATGGGGAAATAAAAAATCAGAGAAATTGATTCGGTGCCCTACCCACAGAAGTGGTGTATGGTTAATCTGGGAATAAGATTCTAAATTTAAGTTTTATAAATCTTTTTTAGAATTGTATGAGTCTTAGAAGAAATGGAGGGTAGCATCTAAGCAGAAACAGCAAAAAGGCCTTGAAGTACAGAATCTAATTTTTAATCACAAACTTCTGTATTGGCTATCATAATAAATAGTATGAATTTGCAAGATTCAGAAACACTGATGTTAATATTTACTAGTATATTTAAAATGAACTGGAAAAGCAAGCAAAAATATCCACACAAGGTAAATTCAACTACTATTTCCACAATACCCATAGATGGTAAATATAGCTGCGTGCTTTTTGTTTGTTTCTTTGAACAGGAAAGTAAATAAATGCTGGTGAAGATAAAACAAATTTCTTAAGGTCTCCCAGTGAGTAAGTGGTGGAACAAAGATTTGAGTCTACTTCTAGGTACTGAACTTTTAAAAACTATGCTGTGATTTCTCTACTGTCATCTAATTCCTCTGAATTTAGTTTCCCCATCTGTAAACTGAAGAGGCAATATGGGTGAAGGTTTTTGTTTGACATGTGACTGAAAAATGCCCTTGACGTTTATTTCCAGAGCCCAGAGAAATTCTGGCCCCAATGATTTCAGAGATCTCTTCTTGACTCTAGCTATCTATGATTAAATTGTTTTTT
>NW_007746574.1:4068-4361 GCF_000696425.1 Galeopterus variegatus | reverse complement strand
CGTGTCAGTATTTCCTGGAGCTCATCCTGAGTTTATGCTGTATTTTTTTTCTCATTTTTTACCTCAGAAAATAACAAAATTCCTTCACTTCTGTAAGGCAATAACTATTGCCTCCCTGGGTACAGCACTGAATGAAATCCTATCACTAAATTGTGGGGTTTTTAATGTTGGGAACATAACTCCAGAGAAAAATATTGGGCATGCTAAACTGCCATACATCTAAACTCAATTTTATACAGAGTATTGTGTTTTCTGCTGAAGAAATCTCATCTCCATTTCAGAGAAAAATTAAC
>NW_007746574.1:0-714 GCF_000696425.1 Galeopterus variegatus | reverse complement strand
TCTTTGTCATGAATGAATGTTGAATTTTATCAAGTGCTTTTTCAGCATCTATAGAGATGATATATGGTCCTTGTGTTTGATTTTATTGATACTGTGTATCACATTTATTGATTTGCATATGTTGAACCAACCTTGCATCCCTGGGATGAATCCCACTTGAACATGGTGTATAATTTTACATATGTGTTGCTGTATTCTGTTAGCTAGTATTTTATTGAGGATTTTTGTGACTATATTCATCAAGAATATTGGTCCATAGTTTTCTTTTTTAGTTGTATCTTTACCTGGTTTTGGTATCAGGGTGATGTTTGCTTCATAGAATGAGTTTGGGAGAACTGCCTGTGTTTCAATCTTTTTGAATAGTTTGTAGAGAATTGGTGTCAATTCCTCTTTGAATATTTGGTAGAATTCTGCTGTGAATCCATCTGGTCCTGGGCTTTTCTTTGTTGGGAGACTTCTGAAAACACCTTCAATCTCTTTTATTGTTATTTTTCTGTTCAGATTTTCTACATTATCTTGGCTCTGTTTTGGTAGTTTGTGTGAATCTAGAAATTTATCCATTTCCTCCAAATTTTTAAATTTGTTGGCATATAGTTGTTTTTAGTAGTCTCAAATGATTCCTTGTATTTCAGAGGTATCAGTTGTAATATAATCTTTTTCATTTCTAATTTTTTTAAGCATGGGCAACCAAAGGAAAAATAAACAAATGGGATT
>NW_007746573.1:13006-13292 GCF_000696425.1 Galeopterus variegatus | reverse complement strand
AGACTTCTAATTCCCTCCACAGAGGTGGTGCCTATGATATTTTTCTTAGATACATCTATAAATAGCTAAAAATATTTCAGGTACATTATAAGTTTTGAAGCCATTGTCAATGACATATTTTATAAAATTCCATTTTTATTTATTACTAAGATATGGAAATACAATTGACTTCTCTCATTTTATTTATCTCTAGCAGTCTTGCTAACTCTCTTATTAAGCCCCCCAATGTATCTGTATATACTTTAGATTTTTCTATATATGCAACAATATCAATTATGAAGAAAGA
>NW_007746573.1:7148-7604 GCF_000696425.1 Galeopterus variegatus | reverse complement strand
GGCCCCAGGAGAGGACCCTGGAACGTGGAGACCCCCATATTAGGAAAGGAGCAGGAAAGGATAGCATGCCCCTGCTCCTGGTCTTGGGGCTAGGGTGGTCCGAAGAGATATGGGACCTAGGGCCAGCTCAGGCCCTGAGGCCCTGGTCGCTCTCAGGGTCGCACTGTGAGTCTCCACACTCTCCCCCATCCCATCCCGCACACTGGGCCCAGGCATCTCCCTCTCTCCTCCTCAGCCCTGACAGAGAAACCTGACATCCACTTCCTGGAGCCTCTGGAGTCCGGCCGCCCTGCAAACCTGAGCTGCAGTCTGCCAGGGTCCTGCAAAGGGGGACGACCTCTCACCTTCTCTTGGATGGGGGATGCCCTTACTTCGATGGGCTCTGGAACCCTCCACTCCTCTGTGCTCCACCTCACTCTGAGGCCCCAGGACCATGGCACCAACCTTACCTGTCAG
>NW_007746573.1:2539-2814 GCF_000696425.1 Galeopterus variegatus | reverse complement strand
TGATTATACATATTTGTGGGGTACACAGTTGAATATCAATACCTGTGTACAATATGTGGTAATCAAACCAGGATAATTAGTATATTCATCACAAACCATAATCGTTCTTTTGATACAGGAGGTGCTCAGTTTCCCTGGGCTCAGGTTTCATGACATGCCTCTGAGTTTCCAGCCACTCCCTGAGGTGTCAGGCCCCCTCCTCTGAGCTCTGTCCTGGAGGAAAGTAAGTGTTGCCAGTTAGACCGATTTTTATCACCAATGTGGGAAAATGAGAA
>NW_007746573.1:1447-2274 GCF_000696425.1 Galeopterus variegatus | reverse complement strand
GCTTGGCTGTCTTAGTCACAAATTTTAGCTTCTGTAACCTAGCCTGCTTCTTACACCCCTGTACTAAAGAAACGTAACAGCAGTTTTGCATCGCCCCCTAAGGGCCGAATGCAAATTAGGCTCCAGATCTGACCAATGAGCTATGTCCCATAGCCAACCAATCCGAGCTAACAGACTTGCATCCCTCATTTGCATAAGAGGACCTAAAGGAGAACTTGGGCAGGAAGTTTTGGGCTATATAAGGCTCCCCTTTCCTTCATTCAGAGAGACTCTAGCCTTAAGCTTATGTTTTCTTTGCTTGCAAGCAGTAAAGTGCTGTAACATCTAAAAGAGCTGTTAACTAATAAAGAGCTGTAACACCAACGCTGGTCTTGGATTCCTCTGTGCGAGCAACCTTGCAACACTGTGACTAGATGAGTGTTTACGTATGTGCACACCCTTGCTCTCACCACTAGCTCAACATGCAGATTCTTCCCAGAACCCCTCCACTTGAGTCTCTTTCAGTCAGCAAACGTCCACGTATGCCACTGTTCTGTCTTTTCATATAGAGCTGTATTGCTGGTGTTTTGTGCTTCATATAAGTGGAATCAAACTTTACATGTGCTTTAGTGTCTGGCTTCTTTTTCTTAACCTGGTCCTTTCATTTATTCATGTTGTTACATGTATTGTTTTGTTTTTTTTAAATATACTATAACATGTGTGAATATATCTACTGTTATTTATTCATTCTTAAGTACAATGGTATTATTTATTATTTTGTTGAAATATAAGTGATTATACATATTTGTGGGGTACACAGTTGAATATCAATACCTGTGTACAATATG
>NW_007746573.1:0-599 GCF_000696425.1 Galeopterus variegatus | reverse complement strand
AGTTTACAGTCTCACCAACAGTACAGGAGGGTTCCCCTTTCTCCACATCCTCACCAGCATTTGTTATTCTCTGTCTTTTTGATGACAGCCAGTCTAACTGGAGTGAGATGATATCTCAGTGTAGTTTGGATTTGCATTTCCCTGATGATTAGTGATGTTGAGCATTTTTTCATGTGTCTGTTGACTAATTGTCATCCTTTGAGAGGTGTCTATTCAGCTCCTCTACTCATTTTTAAGTCATATTACTTTTTTTTTTTTTACTGTTAAGTTGTTTGAGGTCCTTGTCAGGCTAGAATCACAGATCCCTCTGCCCCATCCTGTGCAGGTCATGAGTCAGATAGTTGGAAAAAGACTCTGGTAGCCTTAGGCCAATAGACATGCTTTATTTCAGATGTGAGCATTTCAGATGCAAGCTCTGCCAGCCTCTACCTCTGCCTCTCTCAACAGTTCAGAGCCATTGTCTCTTATACCACAAGTACACAAAAGTGGCAACAAGCCAAGGAGTACATGGGTGCGTGTGCAGTTACACCACTCTTATATAACTTGGTCACAGTGGATGTGCTGAAATGTGCTGACTCATGTCCTGCCTGATATGAGGT
>NW_007746572.1:3240-13295 GCF_000696425.1 Galeopterus variegatus | reverse complement strand
TCCTTATAAATTACCCAGTCTCAGGTATTTCTGTTATAGCAACATAAAATGGACTAAAACAAAAGGGTTAATCAAGTGCATGGCAAGATAAAGAAAAAAGACCCAACTCAAAACATTTAAAGAACCATAGAAAATCTTAAAAGTGTCAACAGAGAGGGGGAGGGAAACCCACTTACAAATAAAAGATAATTCAACTTTTCTTCAGCAAACTTAATGCTAGAAGACAATGGAGTAGTGTCTTCAATGCTAGAAAGGAAAATAATTTGAGCCTAGAATTTAATACACAGCCAAAGCATCAGTCAAACGTGATGGGAGTTTTAAGACATGGGAGAACATGAAAAGTTTACTTCCCATTCATCCTGTCATAAAAAAGTTACTCTAGGGCACAATACAGCAAAATAAGGGAATAAATCAAGAAACAGGAAGATATGAGTGGCAGTAAAGAGGGATAGACTCCAGTAGAGCACTGCTTGGGACAATCACTGCGGATGGCTTAGATGTCACAGGGAACAACCTGTTATATTTAGCAAGAGGAGGAAAGGCCTCAGAAGGGAAGTCTCTATGACTTTTCGTTTCCATAAAATAATCCATATGGGGTTAAAAGGAAGAGAAGAAAATAAAGTAATAGAATACAAAAGCAGTAAAGAAAGTAAGAATTTTTTCTGAATATTTCTTCTTATAATTAAAAAGAAAAGAAAGAATTAATGCAAAATGAAGAGGAAAAAAGACAGATAAGAGAAAGAGAAGAAAAGGCAGAAATCTGAAATGTAATATTTACAAGAAAAGTATGGGTGAAATAGTAAGTGTATAAAGCCCCCAGATGGGACTTGATTCCTCTCTGGGGGTGAAACGTGAAAATGGCATAGTGANGCTACTTTGGTCATTTGAATTTCTGTTAAGGATTTATATCTCTGATATGGTCCATACCTCCCTGAATACTGGATTCTTTCTAGCAGCATAGGAACACACCGAAGACATTTCCATATTTAAAAATAAACAAAAAATAAAAGAAAGTGTACAACTCTCTTTACTGACTTCTCTGTCTTACACTACAGTCAACCTACACGAATGACCTTTACATGCCCCTCTACTTGCCCNTAAAGCCCCCAGATGGGACTTGATTCCTCTCTGGGGGTGAAACGTGAAAATGGCATAGTGATAATGACACAGGAACGATAGATGAGCAAGTGTAATCACAGCACACTAGTAGACTTTGCTCTACACAATACTTATTAATCATCATCACCTTCCAGTAAATTCTACTTAATGGTTTTTAACTTTTAGATACAATCTATAGATAAAGCATAGAAAAGAATTAGGGTAAAAATAAAAGTATAGCTTACACAGAAGTTGAGAGTTAAGGGTTGAGAGGTAACTGACAGTATCAATTATACGGAACCTAAGTTTTTGGCTTTGCCTCCCTGGTAAAAAATCTCCCTCCATTCAGGAAAACTGTATCTATTGAACTTCAAATGCTGCACTCTTAGAAACAAGCAAGAAAATGGGAAGTCTTAGCACCAGCCTGCATCCTTACCTCATTCTTATCCTTCGCCCTATTTGCTTCTTTAAATGCAAACTCAAGTAGGAGAGAATTTGAACAAAGTCCAAATCTTTATTCTCACCCACCTTCGAACCTTGATTTGACTTTATGGTCAGAATTAACTCAAAGAAATACACATATTCCTATAATTATATCGAGAATAAAGAGATAATATTTCAAATTGATAAAATTAGAAAGAGTAGTCGAAGTACATTATTTAGTCTTCAGATAATATCACCAAGATTTTTTTTTTTTTTTTTTAAAGAGAAAACAGAATGCAACAGAACTGGTTGTATTTGGAGGGTGAGGAGAAATATGGTAGGGTAATTTCAAAATTTCAAAATATTTTATTTGGTGATAGTAGAGGGTGCTATGTTATGCTGTGTAGATTCCTTCTCCAGAACATACACCCCAGCTACTGGGAATATCGGTAGGGACTTACCTCTACTGAGTACCACAGCAAGACTTGACCTTGATGAAAAAGAGTCTAGATGTCCAAGGTCACACTCCTTCTCTGAGGATAGCCTGCCTCAAATGAATGGTCAGTATGGGCTCCTGCACCCTGTTTTTCCTTTCCACACTTGTAGCTTTCTGTAGGGTCTTCTGTTCTCTGCTTCAACTTACACCACAGCTCAGCTTCTCTTTTGCCCAACTGCATTTCCTTTCCCCACAAATCACCCCAACTCCCAAGTTTTGATATTGAGGACCTTCCCCAATTTATCTCTTGCACACAAATCTCCATTTCAGAGTCTGCTTTACAGGAATCAATATTCAATCTTTAAAAACATTAGAAATATTTGTTGATGTTACCTACTGAAATTACTATAAGGACCAAATTAAACTATAGATATAGTATACTATATAAAAGTTTTAGTATTAATAAAAGTAATGATGATAATATGGTATATCCCATTATATTCTATTTTTGATAGTCATCACAAATAGGTATTTTCAATGGAGAGAGCTGTCATATTAAGTATAAAAGAAAATGTAAGCAGTTCCTATGAAAAATGGGAACTAAGAATAAAATAATTAAAACTGACAAATACCATTTTAATAATTTAATAATTGTCAGATTAATTCCCCACTGTTTAAGGAGGAATGCCATAAAGTTGACAAAAATATTGTAACATACATGGCAATACTAATGTATAAGCTCATCTTTTCTTTATTCCCTGACTAGCCTCCTAGAGCATTAAGTCTTCCTAATTTCCAATATTTTGAAAAATTGGTCTTTTTGATCTGTTCTTGATGTCACTACGCTAGTTCAAACCTGTATCCATTCAAGCCTGGACTTCTTTGGACAGTTTCTTAGCTTTTCTCTTTGATATATACTTTCTTAAAGATACACCTAGGGGATTCCCTCTTTGTAAAGTTTAAGTAGTTTATTCTTTAAAAAGTAGACATTTATTTCTTTGGATTACTGACTGTAATCACTCAGGTCAACTCACTTCCTTTTTTTTCCACAATAGCTATTTCCAATATTGCTTATTTCCCTCTAACCATGAATACACCGTGGCCATCACTTCTGCTTACCTTATAGCTGAAGACAGAGCCTTCAATTCATAGAGAAAATAAATGGCACCCTATCAATTCCTGCCTTCAGACCTATAGACTTGACTTTCTCACACCCATCCTTTCCTTCTCCCTCTTCCTATTATCATGGAAAAGTTATTCTCTACCTCTCCCCTCCATAAAGCTGTGCTCTGGACCTCTGTTTCTTAGCTACTTTGGTCATTTGAATTTCTGTTAAGGATTTATATCTCTGATATGGTCCATACCTCCTTCAATACTGGATTCTTTCTAGCAGCATGGGAACACACTGAAGATGTTTCCATATTTAAAAATAAACAAAAAATAAAAGAAAGTGTACAACTCTCTTTACTGACTTCTCTGTCTTACACTACAGTCAACCTACACGAATGACCTTTACATGCCCCTCTACTTGCCCTCTCCATCTCAGTATCTCTCTTATACGTCATGGCAGTCCAGGTTCAGCTCCAACATTTTCATAACACAATGTGAGTGTCAGCAATGGATTTCTGTTGTTAAAATCCCAAATGAACATGAGTATTTTGTAGTTTTCATTTTCCTTCTGGATATACCTTTAACTCTCACTGACCTCAATTGACATAATAAATTAGGATCTTCCAAGAACAACATTTTTTTCTGATTGCTAATAATTTAAAATCCCTTTGGACAGGGAATGTTTGAATGAATATGTCACTTTACCACTAATGTTTTAGATATTATTTAAGAAAACTATTCTTTAGAATCAGGATTTGAATGTGTATTCTGCCCTTTGAACAATGAATCACTAGTTTTGTGGTACTTGGAAAGATACATATGTAAAAGAGAAAGAAAACAGTCTCTGTGATGTGCATCAGCTCAATTTAAAAAAAAATAGTAAAATAAAGAGTAGAACAATCTACATTTTCAAAAAAATTATTTGAAGTTAAAGATAGTGAGCATACAGATTCAATTTGCTGGCTAACATTGCAAGTTAAATGAAAACAGATGAGGAAAGACTATTGGATAAATGTTAAACATTTACTACAGTAGGAGTAGTGCTTTCCGTGGTTTAAACTTGATTATTAAAAATATCATGATTTTGAGCACTCTCAGAAAGTGCTAGGGAAAAAAGAGGTTATAAAGCATACCAAACTACTGATACTATAATTGATGTCATCAAAAAGAAGAAAAGAAGCAAACAGCTAGGACAAGTGAAATATGGGGATTTTTATAAAACTCAGTGCTTTTTATTGGTGATAATATTCTTGAAAATGTACTAAAAATTCAGAAACATCCTTCAGGAAACATAAGTCACTGAGAATCAAAATAAACATCCTTCAGGAAACAGAAGTCACTGAGAATCAAAATACCCAGGGGTAAAGAGAATATTATGCTTGATGAGAATGACCTTTGAATTCAACTGCCGAAATTGCTGAAAATGCTACACAGTTTCTCCAGTGATCATTCTATTTTAGTCACAGGCTTCAATTTTGTCAAATACTCTTTACCAAATGATGCAGAAAAAGTCAACTGTTCGTAAGCAGTCTGTTGCTGCTTTTAAGTACAAAAGATATAAACGTGAAAAATCTTACTAAAAAAAATTTTATCAACCAAAGTTCTTGGATCCAAACTATTCCAGTATTAGCAGCACCATGATCCAATTTACTTGATTAAGAAAAAAGAAGCACACTCAGGAGCTGATATTGTACTGACAGAGCCACACGTTGTAAAACAGAGAACATTATCAAGAGTTTGAGTCAAGTATGTAGTTGGTCTTCTGCCAAGAATGATCTACAGGAATCATGCCATTAGGTCTTGGCACAATAAGCTCTCTGATTTCTCTTTCTTTTTGCATTGCTCGGTCTTCTCTGTTTCTTCAGGAAATAAATTTGCTCTGTGTCTAAAAACAGCCACATTAAGTGAATAAACACAACTATGAAGCCAGATAAAAATAAATTTAATTAGTAAATTCTCAATTTTTTTGAGTATTCTCTAATTTTAAAACATAATATAACAATTTCTGGACTAAGCAAGTTAAATATAATGCATTTTAATCACTAGCCAATAATGAGATTTTAGATGTACAATATGAAGGGTACTGAAAATATTACTATAGTCCACCCTGACTCCAAATTTTGGATTTTTAAACTGAAAAATTCATATTTTCAAATTTTCTGGAAATTTACTAACTCTATACATCTGTCAAAATAAAGTTTCAAAAGTCCTGTTCTCATGAGGTCTTTTCTGCTCCCTAATCTCCTCTAAATCAAAGTGGATGAGTCTTTGGTGTGGGTTCAATATTCTGCCACACGCTGGCTTTGTGAGCTGGGAAATTATTTAAGATCTTTAAGTTCCACTTTCCTAATTTGTAAAGTGGGGATAGTAATAACTTTGCTTGAGAATTAAATAAGGTAGCAAGTATGAAGAGCTCAGCCACCTGCCTGAAATAGTGCTCGGTACAGGCGAGCTATTATGATTCTATAGTAATGACCAAGGCAAGAACCTAGGGATCACCCTTGACATTTCCATTTTTCAAGTCCTGATCAGATGTAATTGATCTCCAAGTCTCATTGGCTTTCACTCCTTAATATCTTCCAAAGCTATTTCCTCTTTCCCTATCCAATATCCCTGCTTTACTTTAGATTCTGTCTGCCACTTGCACTATCTCAATTGTCTCTTTGCTTGTAGTTTCAAATCCAATTCTCCAAATCTATTCTCTATATTGTAGCTTTGTCACATAGAATAATTCAGTCATTCAGAAATCAGGTCATATCACTTCCCTTAAAGATAAGGTGTAAAATCCCTAATGCAGCACATGAGTCCTTTGTGATCAAGCTACCACATGTTTTCCAGCCTCACTTCTTGTCACTCTCGCCTCAGCACTATATAAACAAATAGTAGTGAATTATGATCAAGTCTCAATTAACAAAGAATAGGAATTATTGGTGACATTTGGAAGGGTCCTTTGTGATCAAGCTACCACATGTTTTCCAGCCTCACTTCTTGTCACTCTCGCCTCAGCATTATATAAACAAATAGTAGTGAATTATGATCAAGTCTCAATTAACAAAGAATAGGAATTATTGGTGACATTTGGGAGGATGTCACTCTCGCCTCAGCACTATATAAACAAATAGTAGTGAATTATGATCAAGTCTCAATTAACAAAGAATAGGAATTATTGGTGACATTTGGAAGGGGATAGTAACAACAAATAACGGCTAATGCAAAAGTATTCAAAAGGTGCTACAAAGTGGATTCAATATACATCTGTTTAAAATGCTGAGGAACACATTCACAGTGAAACAGATATCATGTAAAAGTTAACATAAAACAAATGACAATAAATAGCACTGTATATCATATGAATGGTTTGGTGAAAAATGACTACAGCACCACTATTTACCAAATTCTGCTCTTATGCTATTTCTTAACTGAGTGCTTTTTTTGTTGACCATGAGCAGACAACTTAACACAATATGTCTAATTTCAAACATGTGCTTCTTTTAATTTCTCCAACTTCACAGCTTTCCTGCAACTATAGATCACATAGCTACCTGGGGCTTCATTCTGCACTCCACTAATACCTGATTTCTCTGTCCACTTTCCTGAATGTGCTCTTGGTGGTATTACCTAGTGGACCACCCACCTGGTGAGAGGCAAGGCCCAGCCTTACAGCCTCCCTCACTGATGCTACAAGTAATGTCTGAATTACTCTATAAAAACACGGTTAAATATCAATAAATTTCAGTCATTTCACATGCATTTGATCTTTTCACTTTTCCAACCTAGATATTATTGTTTAGCACAGCACCTAGAATAAAGCTTTATATAGAGTATATATTTAATAAATATGTAATTAAAACATGAGTGCATGTGCCCACACAAGCTCCTCTTTCCCTTTCTATTTCTCTTTAAATTCACAAATAGAAATTGTATATGTTTATGGTGTACAAAATCATGCTTTGATATACGTATACATTGTAGAATGGCTAAAGCAAACTAATACCGTACCCATCATCTCACATACATGTTATTTTTTGTGTGTGGTGAGAACATTTAAAGTCTACCCTCTTAGCAATCTTCAAGTGTACAATACATTGTTATTCATCACAGTCACCTATGCTACAATAGATCTCAATTTGTCCTTGTCTAACTGAAATTTTGTACCCTTTGACTAACATCTCCCAACTCATGCTCTCCCACTCCCGTAGTCCACGGTAATCACCATTCTACTCTTTCCTTTGTAAGTTCAACTTCTTTAGATTCCACATATAAGTGGGATCATGTAGTATCTGTCTTTCTGTGCCGGACTGGTTTCATTTGGTGTAATGTCCTCCAGGTTCATCCATGTTATCACAAATGACAGTATTTCCCTCTTTTTAAAGACCGAACAGTAATTCATTGTGTCACCCACTTCTCATTTGAAAGGGAAGATGTATATCCACAGGTATTAACATGTTTAATAAACACAAACACATGATTGTGTTTTAGCAGAATAATATGTTAAAACATTTAAACTGATTTCAACTTTCAGTTTATTCACGCTGTTTTAATTTTTTTCCTGACCTTAAATTATTTTTTGCAAAACTGGGGGAGAGACATGTAAAGCCAGACTTTTCAGTGTATGCGTACATACCAAAGAATATCTTTGGCTCTGAAACTATTTGTATTGCTATCACTTAAATGGACATAATATTGTTTAACTTTAAAGATACAGAAAAAATTTTACATTTAACACAAATATATTATAATTATACAAAAATAATCAGTTTATCTGCCAAACGAGAAAAACATTTTTATTAATTTATAAGGACGCTTCATTGTTGACTAAAATTGGTTTCTTATAGCTTAATCTTACAACAGACTTTCCTCTGAATGACCTCATTGTTTCTAAACATAAAATAAAATCAAAAAGATCCTCTAAGGAACATATTTCTCATGATTAAACATTTTCAAAAGACTATGTCACAAACTCTCTAGACAGCTCTACAAGAGGAGTGTCAGGAATGTTTTGATCACTAGAAAGACGGCTAGAAAAATGGTTCCTTCCAAGGAGAAACCATCATTTGAATATCTATGTTCTTATATGGAGGTTTTGGATTTCCATTCATTATTTATTCATTCATATATCCAACACCTCATTTATTAAGAAAATGCAAGTATTAAGTATTCTTAGCATTTATATTCAAAAGGAAAACACCCATTCTTTTCCCCTTGTTGGCCTTATTTTTAAATCTGTAAAGCTGAGATAATAATAGTAACCTATATCAAGATGTAGTAAAATTAAATAAGTTAACACATTTAGTAGGCTTAAAACAGTGCCTTGCACATAACCGATTCTTATTAACTGTTAGCTATCATGGGCTATTATTTCATAATAAACAATAGAATCTTAATATGTGCTTAGCCTGCAATATTGGATTATTAAACTCACTTTGCATAATAGATGGTAATAAACAATATTTACATAGGATGATATAATTCATGTGTATTTTCCATGAATATTTAATATGATGGTGATTTTGGTCATTTAGAGGGCAAGAATTAGAACACTGATGTAAAGTCCCTCTTGACTTAAACTCTTATAGCAGGCTCTACTATCTCTCCCCTAATATCTGATTTCTTCTCCATTCTTTTGGTAATAAATCCTCTGAATCTTAGGATTTTTCTTTTTTCGTGGAAAATACATATCTTAGACCCCCTTGTAGTAGCTAGATGTAAAATGTAAATACACTTGGGCACTGGAATGTGAAATGAAAGATGTGCAAATTTTGTGTGATGGCCTTAAAGAAAGGATCTCTCCCCCACTTTTTTCCCCTTTTATGTAACTGGAATGTGAACATGATGGCAGGAGTTGGAGCAGCCATTTTAGAAAAAGATGTGCAAGTTCTGTGTTGAGACTGGCAGAGAAACAAGATAAAAGGTGCCTATGTCTGCAATCTGTATTTAAAAATTCAATATTTAAGAGTCTGGCTCACCCACGTATAAAATTTTTATCCTAGCTGCATAAACATGTTGTAATAGCATTTTTGAGTTTTAAATTTAGTGTTTTAAAATTACATCCTTAGTGTCCGTTCAATTATTTTTTATTTTATTTTAAATACATATCTTCAAATGTGTTACCTTCTTGAGTGTGACGTTAATTTAGCCTTGATGAGAAAAAAAATACTCTTGTAACTATTAACCTCAAATTTTAAAAAGTAAATTAATGATAGATGTAATTTTTTTTAAAAGCTTAA
Organism: Galeopterus variegatus; assembly: GCF_000696425.1. Taxonomy (NCBI): domain Eukaryota; kingdom Metazoa; phylum Chordata; class Mammalia; order Dermoptera; family Cynocephalidae; genus Galeopterus; species Galeopterus variegatus. The sequence goes on along the minus strand of NW_007746572.1, from coordinate 4,001 downwards.
AATAGGGGCCGGCCCGTGGCTCACTCGGGAGAGTGTGGTGCTGATAGCACCAAGGCCCCGGGTTCGGATCCCATATAGGGATGGCCGGTTCGCTCACTGGGTGAGCGTGGTGCTGACAACACCAAGTCAAGGGTTGAGATCCCCTTACCGGTCATCTTAAAAAAAAAAAAAAAAAAGCTTAAAATAGATATAATAAAAATATTTAAAACAGTAAAAATTTTCAAAACCAGACTTTCAGCAATCCAGATGTATTAAATGTTAAGAATACATTTATTGTTATTTTCCTTAAGTGAGAAGCACTTGATTCGTTTACATGACAGTTCCAAAACTGGGCCTAAAATTTCATGAATGGTAGACTGTAGGTTTCATGAGTAAGAAGTTCAAGCCTTTTGGAATTTAATAAATATGGATGTTATTGGTCACCTGCTATGAAGCAAACAATTAAAATACAAGGATGAATGGATAGCATGTGTTATTTTTCTTTGAGGAAACACCAGCTCAAGAAAGCTTAACACAAATGCAATTTTCATATATAGGGAGGTACTTCCTAATAAAGGCACACACAAGGTGCTGTAGGGGTGCCACACAGGAGCAATGGATGCTTTAAACCTCAACAAAATCCACAAAGTGCATCTCTTATCATATTCATCGTCTATAATTTTTCCTTTAATCTACACTTTAGTTTTTACTAATTATCTGTTTTTACTGATGATTAGCAGGTTAACAAGCGAGAAGTCTTTACTATCAAAAGGAAAAAAAAA
>NW_007746572.1:1772-2725 GCF_000696425.1 Galeopterus variegatus | reverse complement strand
AAAAAAAAATGTTTGTTCAGTTCAGCATTGTCAAAGCACGGATAACAATAGATAGTACGCATTGGGTGTCTACGATGTCCCAGGCACTTAATACTCATTATTTCTTTTGGTTCTATCAATAACCCTATAAGACAGGTAGTCCCCAAGCAAGGATCTGAACCCATGTTTATCAGACTCCACTGTCTATGTCCTCTATATTACATATTCCTCCTTGGTTCATTTCTCTTTGATGGCATTGGTTATATTGCATAAAAAGAACTCATTTAGCTGTTAACTGTTCCCCTACCCCCTCTGATTGCTTTGCTCCTCAGTGGTTGGAGCCATATATTACCCATATAGGCACTTAAAGAATTTTATGTAATGAAAGAGTAAGTGAAAGAATGTGCCAAAGAAAATTTCATTCTGGTAGCCCTTGAAAGGAAAGGATGCCTCTGCAAATATAATACATCTTTAAGCCACATACTTTAACATAAATATCCCCAGGATGGTCTTTTAAATATTGTCTTTAGAAAATACTTTCTGCACACAGGGAGTCTACTACAAAATTCTCCATCTGTCCCTAAAATTACTGTGCTTTGCTTTTGTGAAAATAGTTGTCAAACGTGTTTTTGATAAAAGTGTTTTCTGTGATGGCATCAGGTAACTATACCCATGGGCTGTACACCTGTGCTCAAAGCACATAGGAAATGGGCATGTTTAGATCAAAGAATGGAAAGAGTTTAGTATCTATGCTGTGATTCTATATGAAACTAAGCACTTCAAGCTTGGGTTTAAAAATGATTCTCTCACTGCATTCTGTATTTGAATAAAACATTATATATATACACACACACACTCATATATATATGCATATATATTATAAAATGTGTTCAAGATAATGGGTTGTTTAATGTTTTTCTTTGATTATACCTTGCTTCTTTCTTTTTTTCTGCTTATTCTTCTTCTAAGACATA
>NW_007746572.1:0-960 GCF_000696425.1 Galeopterus variegatus | reverse complement strand
ATATTTTTAAAACCACTGGATCTATTTAACATTGCTTCCAAAAGATCATACAGTCTGTTATTCTTCAGTAAGAAAATTTGGTATTAAATTCATTCATCTGGACAGAATAAGATTTTTCTTTTTATTAACTCCAGATACTCTTTAGGACTGAATTTCAAACAAAATATTTTCACATGGAAAACTACTGGGAGACATCTGCATATTCTTTTGAATTTATACTTCATATAGGATTTGTAATGGATCCCTTAAAATTGCAGTAGGGTTATGTGAATGTGGCCAGAAACTGTAAAGTCAGACATTTGTGTCTTTCCTAGTGCTCATTTATACATTCATCCACCTGAGTACTGCAGACTTTTAGCTAACCTGGAATCTTATTTGGATAGGCAATCATCTAGCTAACTTTGAGGTTTTTCCAGATATGGGGATGGGGTTGGTGGGGGAGTATGAGTCCTGAGAAAGATATTACACAGAAAAATGAATTTAAAAAAATTAGGTCATGACTCCAGCAAAAAAGAGAAAAAAAAAAACTTAAAGGGAAAAAGGCAAAGGTACAATATGGAAGGTAAATGAAACAAAGGAAGAGTCATTAGGAAAACTGCCAGTTCCTTTCACTGGAGACCCTGAGGGAAATGCTTTATCATGTCTAATGACAAGTAACCTACACAAAGTCAAAAGTAAATGTGAAAGGTTTATCCTAAATTGATTGAAACAATAATGAAAGAATCATACATTTTAATACTAAGTAATATGTTCCCTACAGAATACAGACTGACCCACAGAACTTAATCCCATCAGGGATCGTGTCTCACATATGTTTTTCCCTTGAGGAGGTTCCATTGTATCTCTGACTCAGTTGGTCCCAAGTTAAGTGAGGCGCAATGATGGATTGAAAATAAAATGATTACCAGGCCGCCCGAGCCGGCGCAGCGCAGCCCGCACCTTCCTGGGCGAGCGGCCAGC
>NW_007746571.1:0-13295 GCF_000696425.1 Galeopterus variegatus | reverse complement strand
TGAAGAGGCAGTCCCGACCCCATTGAATAGGCTTGGTGCCTTTGTCAAAGATCAGATGTATAAGCCATCTCTTGTTACCAGTGGCAGGGAAAACAACTGAATGAATTCATTGTGGATTTAAGCCTGTGTATTTCCTATGTGAAGAAAACAATTATTGTTTAATCACTTTATATTAATGAAATATTAGATGCTATGGGTCTCACTGAGATATGAAGAGAGCATTTTGCCCTCCTATTTTTTTTTTCTTGTCATACCTAGTTTCATTCATTTATTTTCTTTGACTAGGCAGAAAGTTTAGAAAGTGATATTTCCCATTTTCTTTTTTTCTCAGTATTGTCAGTGAAGCAGGAGCATCAATCTACAGTGTCAGTCCTGAAGCTAACAAAGAGATGCCAGGGCTGGATCCTAATTTGAGAAGTGCAGGTAAGAAACTATGGGCCACCACAAAAGCAAGTGATTTTGATATTTTGGGCTTGCATGTATGGAAAGCTAAATATTTTAAATGTTCAAGAAAATTTATCATATGTATAAGAATTGGAATATTAGAAGGAAAGTGGTTGGTTGGACTAATAATTGGAATTATGGAAAAAAAGAGGGAGAATATTGTACTGTTTTTAAAGAATACTGCATGGTATTCTAGAGTACCACGAAAAATTAACCCAAAAATTCTTTAGTAAAATTAAGTGCCAAAGAGTTTAATAATACAAATAATAAAATATCTAAGGTCTATTATTATTATTATTATTATTACAAAATATTAATTGTTACAGCCTTTTGTTGGAAAAAAGTAATACATTAACATAAAATATTTGTAGTGCAAATATATGAACATACACAGTCTTTCAGTTTACTGTTAAATATATCAAATGACTAGTCTTTCTTATTTGCTAATAGAGGTTGTCATTTGATAGTGTATTGCTTAAACATCCTGTTTTGATTTTAGTTGTGTTCAATTGCTTTGATTTTTATGATGTAGAATAGTTAAAATCTTGTGTGTAAAGAAATTAGGCTACTTCAGTACATCTAGTGAAAGCAATTGGTATCATAAGCAAAATGTTAGATCTGGTCAGAGCATTTCTCTGCATGATAGGCAGATAATTTACTTTGTTAGTAGTGGACTTTTAATTTTTTTCCTTAAGTATTGTCACCAGATTTTATTGGCTGTTTTTGAAATTTATACCTGGAAATATATATTTGAAAATTTTTGTATTAATCTAAATATAAAAATGTTCTTATATCCAAAAGAACTTGTAGTTTCCTTTCATTGTTTGTTCAATGATGCAATCCCTTTTGAAATGATCATCTTTTCAGAGTCATGTCCCAGCTACAATTTTGCTTCTTCTGTGAAGCTTTTCCCTATCACACCAGCTCAACATGGTCTCTACCTCCTTACTCTGTGCTTTTTGGTGCTTGCCTTGTAATAACAATAGTAATAATAATAATAATAGGAGGAGTAGAAATAGTAATCATAGTGGGAGCTGCTAATACTAATCTTTTTAAGCATGTAATATTATGAAATGTTGTGGTAAATATATTACCAAAATTATTTTATCTTCACAATTGCTCTGTGAGACATTTATTATTATCCCCACTGTAAAGGAATAGTTTCCTGATGAGGAAACTAAGATTTAAAGAGCCCACACACCCAGTAAGTGTGTACATAATATTTGTGTAACTAACTTCTATAATAAAATCATACTTTTCTTTATAAAAATAAAATCTAGAACTTCCCAAGTTGGCATTGAAAGAGTATCTTCCAACAAGATGTTGCAAAAATTTTTGGACCATATTTTCTAGGAGGTAGCAATCCCTCAGGCCTTCAATTGCTAAAAGGACTGCTATTTCTTCTTAACCACTGGCCCATGTGGGTGCATAACTGTCACAGCATTATAGGTGAGATAAGATTACAACATTCCAACAAGACTCTATGAAAAGAGTAGATACTAAAAAGGAGGATCCTGATGTGATTCTTTCTTTTTTTGTAAAGTCGCTTGGATTATTTTTTTTACTCTTTTTTAATTTTTGAAACATAATTGATTGTACATATTTGTGGGGTACAGAATTCACAATCAGTATTTGTGTACAATATGTGATGATCAAATCAGAATAATTAGCATGTTCATCATTGCAAAATGTAATAATTCTTTGTGTTCATTAACCAGTTTCTCAGTAACACCCCTCCTACTCCCCCTTTCCCACCTCTAGTAACCACAGTTGTATTCTCTCCTTCTGAAAGTTCAACATATTGTCATCTTCCTTCCTTCCTTCCTTTTACCCTCCCTTCCTCCCATCCTCCCTCCCTCCTACTTATGAGTGAGGACATGCAGTATTTCTCTTTCTGTACCTGGCTTATTTCACTTAACGTAATTTTCTTCAAGCTCATTTGTGTTGCTGCAAATGGCAGAATTTCATTCATTTTTATGGCAGAGTAGTATTCTGTTGTGTATATAACACATTTTCCTTATCTAGTCATACATTGATGGACATTTCGGTTGGTTCCATATCTCGGCTATTGTAAATAGAGCTGTGGTAAAACATAGGAGTGTAGGTATCCCCTCGACAACATGATTTCCTTTCCTTTAAATATTCCTAGTAGTGGGATTGCTGGATCATATGGTAGTTCTATCTGTAGTTGTTTGAGAAACCTGCACACTGTTTTCTGTAATGGCTGTACTAATTTATAGTCCCAACAACAGTGTAGAAGTGTTCCCCTTTCTCCACATCCTTGCCAGCATTTGTTCTTCTATGTCTTTTTGATATAGCCAGTGTAATTGGGGTGAGATGATATCTCAGTGTGGTTTTGACTTGCATTTTTCTGATGCTTAGTGATGCTGAGCATTTTTTCATGTGTCTATTGGCCATTTGTATATCTTCTTTTAAGAAATCTCTGTTTGGTTCCTTTTCCCATTTTTTAATTGGATTATTTGGGTTTTACTAAGTTGTTTGAGTTCCTTGTATATTCTGGAAATTAACCCCTTGTCAGATACATGGTTTTAAAATATTTTCTCCCATTCTGTAGGTTGACTTTTCATTCTGTTGATTGTTTGAAGCTTTTTAGTTTGATATAATCCCATTTATTTTTTCTTTTATTGTCTATGCTTTTGGGGTCTTATTCATAAAGGCTTTTCTCAGTCCTACAATTCTGAAATGTTTCCTCTATGTCTTTGTTTTTTTGTTTGTTTGTTTGTTTTTTTAGGAGTTTTATATTTTCTGGTCTTATATTTAAGTCTTTAATTGATTTTGGTATGTGGTGAGAGGTACAGGTCTAGTTTCATTCTTTTACATATGTATATCCAGGTTTCCCAGCACCATTTATTGAAGAGGCTGTCCTTTCCCCAATGCATGTTCTTGGTGCTTTTGTCAAATATCAGTTGGCTGTAAGTGTGTGGATTGATTTCTGGGTTCTCTATTCTGTTCCTTTGGTCTGTGTTTCTGTGTTATACCAGTACAATGCTGCTTTGGTCGACACAGCTTTGTAGTATAATTTGAAGTTCAGGTAGTGTAATGCTTCTGGCTTTATTTATTTATTTTTTTTGCTTAATATTACTTTGGCTATTCAGGGTATTTTGTTCCATATGAATGTTAGGATTGTTTTTTCTATTTCTGTGAAGAATGTTGTTGGTATTTTGATGGGGATTGCATTGAATCTGTAGATTGCTTTAAGTAGTATGTACATTTTCACAGCATTAATTCTTCCAATCCGTGAACACAGAGTGTCTTTCCATCTTTTTCTGTCCTCTTTAATTTCTTTTAGCAGTGATTTGTAGTTCTCATTGTACAGATCTTTCACCTCCTTGGTTAAATTTATTCCTAGGTTTTGTTTGTTTTGGTTTTTGGTGACTATTGTAAATGGGCTTGCTTTCTTGATTTTTTTTTCTACAAGTTTGTCTCTTTTGTATAAAAATGCTAAAATGCTACTGATTTTTGCATGCTAGTTTTGTATCCTGCAACTTTACTGAATTCCTTTAGCACCTCTAGGAGTTTTTCGGTAGAGTCTTTAGGTTTTTCTATATATAGGGTCACGTCATTTACAAACAGAGATGGTTTGAGTTCATCTTTTCCAATTTGGACTTGCATTATTTCTTCTCTTGCCTGATTGCTCTGGTTAGTACTTCCAGTACTATGTTAAATAGGAGTGGTGAGAGTGGGCATCCTTGTCTTGTTCCTGTTCTTAAAGGAAAAGCTTTCAGCTTCTTCCCATTCAGAATGATATTGGTGGTGGGTTTTTCATATATGGCTTTTATTGTGTTGAGATACTTTCCTTCAATACCTAATTTGTCGAGAGTCTTTATCAGGAAGCGATTTTGAATTTTGTCAAATGCTTTTTCTGCATCTGTTGAGATATCTGTTGAGATAATCATATGATTTTTGTCCTTGATTTTGTTGATGGGGTGTATCACATTTATTGATTTGCATACGTTGAACTATCCTTGCATCCCTGGGATGAATCCCACTTGATCATGATGCATCTTTTCGACATGCTGTTTTATAATAGTTTGTTGAGGATTTTTGTATCTGTGTTGATCAGAGATATTGGCCTGTAGTTTTCTTTTTTTCTTGTATCTTAGTATAGTTTTGGTATCAGTGTGATGCTGGCTTCATAGAATTAGTTTGTGAGAATGGTTTCTTTTTCAATTTTTTGGAATAGTTTGAAAAGAACTCATATTAATTTCTCTTTAAAGATTTGGTAGTATTCATCAGTAAAACCATTTGGTACTGGGCTTATCTTTGTTCGAAGACTGCTGATTACTGCTTCTATCTCATTGCTTGTTATTTGTCCGTTCAGGTTTTTTATTACTTCTCGGTTTGGTCTTGGTAGTTTGTATGTGTCCAGGAATTTATCCATTTCCTCCAGGTTTTCAAATTTGTTAGCATATACTTTTTTCTAATGATTCTTTGTATTTCCATGGTATCAGTTGTATTGTCTCCTTTTTCATTTCTGATTTTTGTTATATGGGTCTTTTCTCTTCTTTTTTAGTTAGACTAGCTAATGGTTTATCTTCTCAAGAAAACAACTTTTTTTAATGTTGATCTTTTGTCTTGCTTTTTTGGTGTCTTTTTCATTCAGTTGTGCTCTCATCTTAATTATTTCTTTACATCTACTAATTTTGGAGTTGGATTGTTCTTGTTTTTCTAGTTCTTTGAGGTGTAGTGTTGAGTTGCTTATTTGAAATCTTTCTATTTTTTGTTGTGTTTATTGCAATAAACATCCTTAGTATTGGTTTTATAGTATCACATAGGTTTTAGTTTCATGTGTCTTTATTTTCATTAGTTTCAAGAAATTTTTGATTTCCTGTTTTATTTCTTCTTTAACTCATAGGTCATTCAGGAGCATGTTGTTTAATTTCCATGTATTAGTATAGTTTTGAAAGTTCTGCGTGTTATTGGATCTCTAGTTTTAATCTATCGTGGTATGAAAAGATACCTGAAATTATTTGGGTTTTTCTTTGTTTGTTTGTTTGTTTGTTTGTTTTAAAGATGACCGGTAAGGGGATCTCAGCCTTTGGCTTGGTGCTGTCAGCACCACACTCAGCCGGTGAGCCAACCGGCCATCCCTATATAGGATCCGAACCCATGGCCTTGGTGTTATCAGCACTGCACTCTCCTGAGTGAGCCACGGGCTGGCCCTTTATGTCAGTTTTTTAAAATTTATTGAGACCTGATTTGTGTCCTAACATGTGGTCTATCCTGGAGAATGTTCCATGTGCTGATGAGAAGAATGTATATTCTGTAGGTGTTGGATGAAATATTCTGTAGATGTCTACCAAGTACAATTAAATCATGTTTTTCTCTGCTGATTTGTTGCCTAAATGATCTGTCCAATGTTGAGAAAGGGATGTTGAGGTCCCCAACTACTATTATATTATGGCCTGCCTCTCTTTTTAGGTCTGTAGTGTTTACTTTATATATCTGGGTGTTCCAGTGTTGGGTGTGTATATATTTATGATTATTATATCCTCTTGCTGGATAGATCCCTATATTACTATAATGATCTTCTTTGTCTCTTTTTATAATTTTGACATAAAGTCTATTTTATCCAATATAAGAATAGCTACTCCTGCTCGTTTTTGGTTTCCATTTGTATGATATATCTTTTTCCATCCCTTCACTCTTAGTCTGTGTGAGTCTTTACAGGTGAGATGAGTTTCTTGTAGGTAGCATATAGTTGGGTCTTGTTTTTTTAATCCATTCAGCCAGTCTATATCTTTTGGGGAATTCAGTCAATTTACATTTAGGGTTGTTATTGAAAGGTATTGTCTCACTCCTGGCATTTTATTGATTTTTGTATGTTTGTTTTATTTATCTTTTCTGTTCCTTTTATTGTTTGTCTTTGGTGTTTGTTGGTTTTTTGAAGTGGTAAGATATATTTTCTTTCTCTTTCTCGATTGTGTATCTGCTCTACCAGTGGGTTTTGTTCTATCTCTTGCATTCATAGTGGTGATTATTGTTGGATTCCAGATGCAGGACTCCCTTGAGGATTTCTTGTGGGGCTGGTCATGTGGTGTTGAACTCCTCAGTTTTTGTTTAGGAAATATACTGTTGATTATTTCTCCTTCATTTCTGAAGGATATCCTTGCTGGGTGTAGTATTCTTGGATGGCAGCTTTTTTTTTTTTTTTTGGTGGCTGGCCAGTAAGGGGAACTGAACCTGTGACCTTGGGGTTATAAGGCTGCACTCTAACCAACTGAGCTATGTGGCCAGCCCCTTTTTTTTCTTTCATTACTTTGACTGTATCATTACATTCTTGGCTGGCCTGTAAGGTTTCTGTTGAGCAATCTGCTGTTAGTCTGATGGGAGCTTCCTTATAGATGACTTGATGATTTTCTCTTGCTGTTTTCAGGATTCTCTCTTTGTCTTTGACTTTTGACAGTTTGACTATAACATGTCTTGGAGAGGACCTTTTTGGGTTAAATCTGATTGGAGATCTTTGAGCCTGTTGGATCTGGAAGTCCATGTTTCTCCCAATACCTGGGAAGTTTTCTGCTATTATTTCATTGAACCAGGGATATGATTCTAATTATTCTGATTTCAAAATCTAGCTGTGTCTTCAGTTTCTTATTTACTGCTGGTATGTTTTTCTTTTGTGTCTCAGTTTGCTTCTATGTGTCCATGATCATGTTTAATCCATATCACCCCAAAACATCTACCTAGACACTTTGAGTCTTTAAAGTATGGTCCTGGAGCAAATATTCAAAGAAGTCCAAAGTGTTCATTCTTAGCTTTTTAGGTCTCACTTCTTTTTCAATTCCTGTTTCTGACTGTAAGTCTTTTTCTTTCCTAGTGGTTGATGCCAGGGATGACTTTATGCTTTGGGACCTGAGCTACCTACAGACATGGATTTTACCTTTACACCCTCAATCAGTTTACTATATCAGAATATAATAGAACCTCAACATTCATATATGTGTTAAACAAATGTAAGAAAATGACCCTCATATTACTATATCTCCTTAGCCAGTTCATCAGCTTATTGAATACAGAAGTTATCTTTATATATGATCACATTCCCCACAATAAATATATTGTACATGAGAGACATTTAAGTTGAATGGATAGACTAGTAGATGGAGGATGTTGAAATGTTTATTATGGATTTCTGATTCAAAATGGGATATTGGGATACCTTTTATTCCTTCCCATCTGAAATCCCATGAAAATGACAGTAACATGATAGAATGAAGGCATAAACCCACTAGGACAAAAAGAGTGAAAGGGATGACTCTTAACAGCAACAACAAATTGTGAAGAGTGATGAGTAGCCAACTTGAGAAAGTTGAGTCCCAATGCAGCATTGTAGAAAATAGAAAGCTAACCCAATATGTATCATAGAACCCTTATACGTTCAGGAAATGGCACCAGGTACCTTAGGAAGTATGCTGAGAGGGTTGAGGGAGGATCTAAAATAAGAGGATTGCTTGAAAGTCTGTTTAAAAAGCAATGACATCAAGTTAAACATAGAATTACCATATGACCCAGCAATTTTACTCCTAGGCATGTAGTCAAAGGAATAGAAAACAGGTACTCAAATACTTGCACACAAATGCTCATAGCAGCACTATTCACAACAGCCAAAAGCTGGAAACATCCTAAATGTCTATCAGCAGATAAATGAATAAACAAAATGTGGTGTATCCATACAATGGAATATTATTCAGCCATAAAAAGAATGAAGTACTTTACATGCTACAACATGTATGAACCTTGAAAACTTTATGCTAAGTGAAAAAAGCCAGTCACAAAAGACCACATATTATATCATCACATCTATATGAAATGTGCAGAATAGACAAATCTGTAGAGACAGAAAGCCAATTGGTGGTTGTTAGTAACTGGGGAGAGATGGAAATGGAAAGTGCTTAATGCATACAGGGTTTTCTTTTGCCATAATGAAAATGTTTTGAAACTTGATAGAAGTAGTGGTCATACAACATTGTAAATATGTTAAGTAGCATTGATTTCTACATGTTAGTTAATTTTCTATTATGTGAATTTCAACTCAGTAAAATAACAACAATTAGATCTCCCCTTCCACACAGTTGAGTAACTGTTCTTTTTCTACCTTTGAAGAAGACTGGAAATTTGTTCTCTGGAGAGATTTAAATGGAAGGTCCCTACAATGCACGACATAGCTTATAAATGATAGTGGGATATCTACTGGAAAAAAGGGGGGGTTAAGTAAATATTTACAGCTGTTATAGAGACCTTAAAGAGGAATAAACCTTCCTTGCAGATTAGGGGACTCTGACCAACACAAGAGAAAACATTTAAAGAAACAGATTAGAGGTTCCACAAAGAAATGGCCAGAGCACTGTATAGTGAAGCCTGCAGTTGACAAGCCTTGCCTTTGAGCAAAACACTTAGAGTTGTCTTTTCAGTACCCTGCCCCCCGGTGGACAATGAAGGGTCACCTAACATGTAAGAGAAACTTACATTATTAAAGGCAGATGCCGAAATACTCTGGGGAGAAAAAACCTATTTGGAGGAAATAAAGACAATGGGAGATGGGGAGGAGCTGCCTTTAGAAGTATCTGTAAGAATCATAATAAATGTTATATCTTTTTCCTAGCTAAATCTATCTTATAAACTAAATAAAATCATGACATAGATAAAGGAATGTTTGAAGTTAACGTTCAGGTTTCTTGAACATGGATTGTGATGGTCAAGAAAGGAATGTAATAACTGTGTGTTTGTTAAGAGACAGGCAATTGGGAATCAAAGGAGATCGCCTCCCAGGGCAAGCTTGCAATCATATTCAAGACCATGCAAGTGAATTCAGTAGCCAAGTGACTTGGTCTCTGGTTGCATTAAGATATGATTCCATCATTCATTCATTATTATTGGGATGTAGTCCTAATAAGCATATTTGACATATAAATGTCATATCTATAATAATGCAGGATTACTTAAAAGTAAAAGCAAATATCTTCTTGCTTTTTAAAGCATGAGGTTCTCTATTACGCTTTATTTAAAAAATGAACAGATAATTGTGTAGGTATAAGAACTAAGTGTTTTATTTGTTTTTCTAAATCTATGATCCTTTCCACCTAGTTTTGCTCAAGAATGCCTAGGAGTTCTGGTGACATAATCCTGAAATTTTGCATTTACATTTTGTGGGGGGGGGGGGGGGGGGTTTTGAAACTTAGTTAAAATGTTGGTCTTTGGCAGATTGAGGAGGAGCAGGCACAGGATTAAGTAGTTACATTATGAGGAACTAACATAAGTAACTATCTGGGCACTGCTTTTCACATTAAGTCATACTTGTTTTCTGATTCTATTTTTTCAGTTTCCATAGCAAGACGTGTACAAGATCCATTAGCTGAGCTAGTGAAAATTGAGCCGAAGCACATTGGAGTTGGAATGTATCAGGTAAAGCAATGCAAATCATTTAATTTATGAAATCCATCAATACAAAGAACAGTACTCAAACCTGGCATAGTAATTAAGAGTCAGTGGGAGTAGATTCCCATTTTCAAAGGTTTTACAGTTTGTGGGAAGGTAGTTAGGAATTCTAAGTTATTAGGGAAGGAGAAAAAAATATTTTTTCTAGTGTTAATGATTTTTTTTTTTTTTCGTGTCCGGCAACGGATCGCAACCCTCAGTGTCGCCCCCGTACCGGACCGGGACCGGCAACGGGATCGCAACCCTCGGTGTCGCGCCCGCACCTCGCTCAGCCAGCGAGCGAGAACCCGTCTGTATGTGGGATCCGAACCCTTGGCGCGAGCGCCGCTGCTCTCTCAAGCGGCGCACTGCAGCAGTGCGCCACTGGGCCGGCCCCTAGTGTTAATGATTTTTTTTTTTTCGTGTCCGGCAACGGATCGCACCCCTCAGTGTCGCACCCGTACCGGACCGGGACCGGCAACGGGATCGCAACCCTCGGTGTCGCGCCCGCACCTCGCTCAGCCAGCGAGCGAGAACCCGTCTGTATGTGGGATCCGAACCCTTGGCGGGAGCGCCGCTGCGCTCTCAAGCGGCGCACTGTAGCAGTGCGCCACCGGGCCGGCCCCTAGTGTTAATGATTTTGATCAAGACTTAAAATTGGAGGGCTTCCGGTCAAGATGGCAGAATAGATGGTCCTCAGAATCACTCTCTCCCACACATCAACTTACAACTATTAAAAAACAACAACAGCCAAGCTGGGGCCTCTAAGGATCAGGAGAAGAGGAGGAGAGACCTACAGAGTGCATGAAGGCAGGAGAATTCATGATGAAATAAAGAAACACTCCGACCATTTCAATCCATTTCAAGGCTGGCCCTGGTGAGTGCACAGAGCAGGAGTTGGCAAAGGCCTCAGCTGTGCCCTTCAGATGAAGTTGCTTGGAGGCGGCAGGGGAGGAGAGGGCCTTGGTGGCCCCTAGGCCAGCAAGACTACTAACACGGTTCCAGTGGACCCATGTAGAAGCAAAGAGCCACAGACAGCTGAAAAAAGGAGCCACTCAGAGGCCAGTGAGTCATTGCAAGGGACCAGCACATGGCCTGCCCCATGGGGCACAGCTGATCTGCCCCCCAATCAGCACAGGACCACTCAGTGGAGACTGGTCAGGAATATAGAATTGCATGGGGTGCAGTTTGATGAAAAGACTCAGGCCCAGACCAGAGTTTCCACACAACCTAGGTGTACCACATCTCATGAGACGCAGAAGTACCTGTAAAGTCAATCATTAAAACCTGAGCTGCACAAAAAGCCTTCCCCAGGGAATCAGCAGCAAAGCAACAATTTAGCTCAACCACAGAACTCAAGTGCTGGTCCCCACAGGAAGTTCCCTCATTTTAGAGGTAAGCAAAGGGCAACAAATTAGTTCCAGTGCAGAGTTTAAGTGGTAGGAACAGCGAATAATCCAACACAGAACTGGAAGGAAAAAATAATACCCACAGACCAGAGATAAAGATTGATATTAAGTAGTAAAGATCTCACAAAGAACAGCTATAAAACCCTACCAAGCAAGGGAGGAGGGAGCCAGGGCGGTGGGGGGCCAAGAGCCTCAGCCATGCACGTTACACCCCTCCGACACCTGCAACCAGCCCAGCGATGACCAGCAAACTGCTGCAAGAAGTGTTCCAGGCTCCCGAGTTGGGGCAGTGAGGGGTGAGGGCTTCAGTCACACCCCCTGACATCTGCACCCAGCCCAGCTATGACCAAGCCACCACTGGAAGCCCTCTAGTCTCCCATGCAAGAATGAGGGGGTTGCCACAGGCCTCAACCCTGCTCCTTCTCCTTGCTCTTTCTCCAGCCCTATTTCCTTCCCGGTTCCTGTCTGCCCCTGCCCCCCAACTGCTCTGCAACAACATCATAGAATGTAAAAAAAAATACTATTAATAGATAAACTTGAAAAAAGAATTTTAAAAGTCCCACAGCAGAACTGAAACCCTTTAAAAAAAAAAAAAACTTAGAATTGGCTGCAGTCAGATTTAAAGATTATTAAAACATTAGATCAAATTAGTAACTTAATTTGGAGATCCAGTCCCTTTAACATTATTATAAAAATGGAGGGATATAGAACAAGGGAGACATGTTGGCTCTTTGTGCAAACCAGTATGAACTATTGATCTTTTGGGAAGGAGCCTTTGGTACCTACTGTGCTTTACTTTTTTTTCTGTGTTTTCAATTCCTATTTGATTATTGCAGTTAGTTCAGAATAATCTAAAACTTCCTGATTGTTGTTACTGGGTAGTAGTGATAGTAGTAGTAATTTTTGTTGTTACTGTATTTTCAACTCTAGAGTTCGTCGTGCAATTGAGGATAGCACTAAATCTTGTCAGAGTGAATCCGTAGTGATAGCAGAATGTTATGTGGGCTTAAGTTGTCTCCAAAAGGCTTGAGTCAAATTGTTTTCTACTGTCATGAAAGTCCTTCTTAAACCTGAAATAGAATATTATCCTCTATATAGTTTTCATGGGATTTCAGTAATAGGTACTATGCTATACTTTCTCTAAAGAAATATTATATTAGGTCGTGGTATATGTGACTACTAGAGATGGAAGAGACCTCAGAAATCACACAGCCCTACCACCTCATTTGACAGAGAAAGAAGCTGTGTCCTAGAGTAGTCAAGATTTTTACTCAGGATCACACAGTGGCAAAGCTTGGAGGAATGTGTCATATATTAAGACTCAAGTGGGAGTATTCCCATTTTATAGCAAGTTGGACTAAGAGCCATTCAGACCTTTAACTGGGCTTGTTCATTTGGGAAAGATAGTTGCTTAAGGTACTGATCTAGCTACAAGTAGATAGAAATGCCTGGTATTTAAAGTGTACAACTATAGCAGTTTTGTGATATGGGCACTGTAGTGAGAGGGAATTATAGTTATATCAATTCAAGATGAAATTATGGAGCATCTCAGCAAGGCAGTGAAATAAAGAAAAGAGAAGGATTTCAGATTTATAAGAACCCAGGCAGCCTAATAAGCTGTTGACATCAAAGAGGTCTTTAAGTAAAGAGCAAAGACCTAGCCCCCAGGTTTGGATTCAGAGGTGGATTCACTCCAACAGCAGTGAGAAGTAATTGAAGAGTTTTAAGCAAGGGAATGACATGATCTGATTTGTGTTTTTTAACATTGACACTGGATACTCTGGGGAGAAGGAATTAGAGGGGAAGAAGAGAAGCAGCAAGACCAATTAGGAGGCTATTACACTAGTCCAGATGAGAGGTGATGGTGCTTGGACAAAGTTAATGGCAGTAAAAATGAAAAGAAATTAAGTCTGTTTTGTGTAGACTACTTGGTGATAAGTGAGGGAAAGAGAATCATTAAGAATTTGCTCTAAGGGTTCTGATATGTGGATGATGCCTGAATAGAGA
>NW_007746570.1:12897-13296 GCF_000696425.1 Galeopterus variegatus | reverse complement strand
TCTTTCTCTGTGTCTAGTTCCCCTGCATTCAACAGTGTAATTTGACTTGATCTGAGAAGTTTAATACCAATTATAACTAATATCTAACAATGTAGTGAAGTCTTACCATTTTATGTTGCCTTGGCACCCATTTTTAGGCCCAACATAAGTTGTTTGAAACCTAGTCATACCTAGTGATCCTCGGTTTTGCTTGCAGTCAAGCCTACTTGTTCCTCAGCTCACTGACACAGACCCAGCACACCCCACAGCTGCTGCCCACAGTAGAACCTACTGGTCAACACCAGAGGAATCTAAACAAGTTTCCCCGGCATGCGGGTTTTCTTTAAGCCTTCCAATCCACAGCCCCGAGGGAATGCCCAAGGGAAACTCAGGGCCAGCTGTGCTCTCTCTCTCTCTCTC
>NW_007746570.1:11010-11580 GCF_000696425.1 Galeopterus variegatus | reverse complement strand
AAGTTTCATAAAGAGGAAGTTCAAGTTTTAGGAGGAATGTTATCTGAAAGTTGTAAGACACATTTATTTGGCTTCTGTTTTATATAAAGCAATGTGAGAGAAATGAAGTTAGTACTACGTGGTTTATTCCTTAAGTAGTTTATAATCTAGTAGAGACTATTTACAGAAAATATTTACAAAAAATTATTGCAAGCTAAAACGTAAATGGTATCAGAAAGGTACAGATAAAGCAGGAGGGTCTTCATAAAGTTTACGGAAAGACTTGTATTATCTTTTCATTCCGTTTTTCCATGACATTTTTGAAGTACCCTCATATTTTGAGTGTTTAGAGCAGAGAAAATACACTTTCTACTGAAAGAAATGGTTTAAATTGTTAATAAAGTTTTAAAGGTGTTAGAATTATGTCTCTTCCCAAATACTGCCCTATACCCAGGAATCAATGGAATCTACTACAGACCCCACATGAATCAATGAGAAAAACATTAGAAATAAAATAAAAGGCATTATGCTAAATGTGCTTTTTCACCTGAAATATGATCCTGAGATCTGAGAAGGGCAACCTAAAAAACC
>NW_007746570.1:8496-9446 GCF_000696425.1 Galeopterus variegatus | reverse complement strand
CGTGGCCAGCGTTGTCCGCCCAGGCGGGGCCTTTATCCTCCGACTCTCGTCACTGACGAGGGCCCCTCCCGGAGGGGTCAGCCCCCAAGTCATTCCTGGGCTGCTGTGCCGCGTGGGCCCGCCCGGTGGGTCTCGGTGGCAGCGGAGCCTGTCGGTCGCGGAGGAAACGCAGGAGCCGACGCTAGGCAGCCCAGGCCCGGAGGCTACCGGGCAGTGCACGCCACCACCGGGCCCGCCAGCTCCGGCGACGCGCTGGAGGTAAGCCCCCTCGCACTCTACCGCTTTCCGCTCTGCCTGTCACTCCAGGAAAAGGAACACACAGCAGCCAGCCCTAGAGCCAGGTCTGGAAAGGGCGCGGCCTCTCGGAAGTCGCCACGGGAGCAAGCCCCCCGGCGAGTCTGCAGCAACGTCCCCAGCCGCAGGGACAGGACCCGGGACGCTGCGCAGCCGCCGTCCGCAGAGCCGATGCCGCACCCCAGTCTGATTTAAGTAATCGAAGAAAAATTGCAAAAAGCTATGCCAGCAAAGCTGAAAACATTCGTCGTAGTTCTAAAATCAGTGAGTGTGTCTGAAGCCTGTCACGGCTCTGTGCGAACTCTCCCGAGGTGGACCCTCCCCGTCCAACCAGCCACCGCACGCTCGGAGGTGGGCAGAAAACGACCCCTCCAGACGCGCCTCTCACACCTGTGCCCACAGCTGTCACCGCTCCAGACGTACCCGTCTGCCCTCTTGCAAAACAATGCAGCTCGACCCACCTCATCTAAAGGAGTAATAGCTTCCATCTAGATTTGGAATTTCCGGAAAACATTTCACAATCAGGGCTATAACTTATTGAACTTCAGAAAGAAAATAGTCCATGCTCTACACTCTACCTATGTCCCCACCAGGACCGCCTCTGCGAGACTAAATTCTGGGGTTGGAGGACACGTTGGGCCAACGGAGACACACAC
>NW_007746570.1:6463-7253 GCF_000696425.1 Galeopterus variegatus | reverse complement strand
AAAGATTCTAAAACTGTCTCAAGAAAAGTCATATCCTCATGCCAGTTGCCCTACATCCTTGATGCTGTCATCTGACAAATCATAAGTAGAAATATTTTAACATGAATAGGCAAAAAAAATTATTATTTAGATTTTTTCAGCCACATGTGTTTCTCTAAATCATTTAGAAAGGTTTTCACTTTCCTTAAAGGCTTCTTTTACTTGTAAGCCTAAACCAGACACCAGCAGATTAAAAAAAAAAACAAAACAAAAAAAAAAACCTCAGTTCATTTCAGCTAATTAAGGATAACTTGGATAACCATTCACGGAGGACTCAGGGAAAAAAATTCATCTTTGCATTCAACGAAGTATTTTTTAAGCAATTACCATGTGCCAAGCCCTACTTTGGGCTCTTCCAATTGAATATTGAGCAGATGCATCCCAAAGTTTATGTATGGAGCTCTTATGGGAAGTCAGAAGGCTTAACTGCAGCCCCTGATCTACCTGTAAACTTATTGAGTGGACAGGGTGGGACACTTCACACTTGCTCTGAGAGCTAAACTTTTCTGGTTCTACACTCTGACTACTACAAATAGAAAATGCCCTTGTAGCTGAAGATGATATTGGTAGCAAGCAACATTTAGGGGATGAATTTCTGCAGACCCATTCACATTCACTTCCAAAGCACTTCAGAGATTATAAAAGTGAATAATCTTATTGTCTGAAGGATCCAATGTGGATGGATGTTAAATTCATTAGTGGTTTTAAATTCATTAGTATTAAGCTCTAAGCAACTGATGTACAGATCTAA
>NW_007746570.1:3275-4555 GCF_000696425.1 Galeopterus variegatus | reverse complement strand
GTTCCTATCATTTGCATGGCAAAGACTAACAAGAGGGTCACAAAACCTGCTGTTCTTTCTCCCCAGGCTCCCAGATAAATAACATTTCTCAACCGTGGTATCAGCATGTGACAGCAGTGTCTAGTGGAATGTGAAACAGAAATAATGTTCTCTTCTTCCAAGCCCAGCCCATTAAACTCCCCTGAGTGATTATCCGCTCTGTCTCTTCCTCTGACTGGGGGATGGAAGCANCTGAGCTAACTTTGGAAATGAGTGGAGTCTCTAAGACTTTAGTCTCTAAGACTAAAAGCATAGTGAACTGCACATAAACACTCTATTTTAGTTGATAAAGCCATTTCCCACAGGGGTGCAAGTGACCAACTCAGAAATCACTGCACCTGTACGCTGGAATTGAACAATGAAATAAGCGCCTGGCAGGTGGTGGGAGCCAGATTCTCAGTGTTGGAGGGAAGGTTACAGATGAGCAGAGGAAGAAGGCTGGTTGATCCATGTGGCAATGGGTTAGAGTTGGAGACATTGGTATGAACTTATTCCTACCTTAATATGTGTTCAGATGGCTACATGTAGAAATATTTTATAGGTATGTGCATATACACAACTTAGTATCCACACATACATTCCCCCCTCTATCAGCTAAGAGGCCCAGAGCAATGACACTTCAGGAGCACTAAGCACACCTAGAACCCTTAGCTTCGTTCCTAGTAACAGTCNAGGCGAAAGGAGACGGGGTCCCTGCATGGCAATGTGCGGAGCTGCTCTCTGAGCACTTGCATCAAATACTTATGAGACCAAATATAGACTTCTGGAGTGTTCTGCTACAGTACACGTGGGAGCTGATTATGAACCATTTCTCCTATCCTGAGTAATACAATTTGCAACTCTGAAAATTTTCGTTAATCTTCTAATTCAGTGCTTTTCAAACTGTCTGTGAAGAACTAGTTTTTTTGGTTTTTAAAAAATGTATAACCTAGTGTGGGCTGATAATTTTGTAAGTATAATAAAAATGAATGACTGGAAAATAAAATGAAAAATAGTAAAGATACTCAAAATAAAAAAACAAATTTGTTATTTTTTGTAATTTTTTTTAATAATCAGTGTTCTTAAAACCAAACAATAAGAAAACAAATAATCCAGTTAAAAATGGACAAAGATCCGAGTAGACATCTCACCAAGGAAGATATACAGCTGGCAAATAAGCACGTGAAAAGATTCTCAACATCATGTGTCATTAGGAAAATGCAGATTAAAACAGCAGCAAGACACCACTATGCACCCATTCA
>NW_007746570.1:2591-3028 GCF_000696425.1 Galeopterus variegatus | reverse complement strand
AATAAATGAAATATCAAGCTTGCAAAGGCAAAGACATGGCTGAATCTTAAATGCATATTGCAAAGTGAAAGAAGCCTGTCTGAAAAAGCTACATAATGTAGATTCCATTTCTATGGCATTGTGGAGAAGGAAAAGCAATAGAGATAGCACAACAGTGGTTTCAGGAGTTTGGGAGTGGGGTGAGGGAAGCTGGAATAGATGGAGCTCAGGGGTATTTTGCAGTGGTGAAACTGCCTGTAGTGGTGGTACATAATACCACATTTTTCAAAATTCATAAAACTTTACAGCAGGAGGAATAAACCCTGAAGGATATAATTTTTTAAAAAAAATCAGTGAGATGGAGGGATCATAGGTTGGGACGCAGACCGTGGCAAATGTATCAGACTGTGTTGTAAATGCATGCAGCACACTCACTGAAGGAGGTGGGGGATAAAGGT
>NW_007746570.1:0-603 GCF_000696425.1 Galeopterus variegatus | reverse complement strand
GACTTCAGTCAATTAAAAATAAAAATAGTATCAATTCTACCAGCAGAAATATCAAAGTTCTCTTCCTTATTTTCATTTCTCTGCTGTGTGCACCTATACATCAGCCTACTCCATTGTGGTTTCTAACATCCTTCCTTCATTAGGATTATCAGCTCCTGGCCAAACTTTTCTTACCAAAGATTTGTCAAATATTATTAAGTAGACTTATTATGTCACAAAACACCAGAGAGGCCCCAACATTGCCTGCAAAGCAGCATTTGAATGAATATACTTTCTTAAGAAAGTGTCCATGGACACTTAGTGATAAAAAGAAATAAAATATCCTCTGTGCTGAAATTTCAATTTCATTGGGACTCTTTGGTATATGTTTAATAATTCAGTGATTCAAGATGTAAAAGAGAAAATATTGGGAAGATACTTGACCAGCCCCATGAAAGCTGATGTGAGGACATCATTAATGTTTCTATGTCCAACGGAAGCATTTTTTCACAATAATATGCAATACTTCCTCAGTAACCCTTTGCATATCAAAGAAACAAGGGACTCTCGAATTAAACCAAAAGCCTAAACATTGGTGTAAGGCTTTAAAAAAAATTTGGGGGG